>NC_057811.1:182142532-182290309 GCF_018294505.1 Triticum aestivum | reverse complement strand
CGGGGAACAGGGCGGCGGCGGCGGTATATATAGGTGGGGGGAGGTGGCTTGGGGGAGGGGCGACCTCGGGGAGGAGTCCCAGTCGGACTCACATCCGGCGACGGCGGCGTCCTCGCAGACTCCAGGTGGGAGACGGCGACGCGGGCATGGGCCGGCCTGGCTCGGCTGGGCCTCGGCCCAGTCGGGCGCGAGATCTCTTTTTTTTTAATAATTCCACCGAAACTAAAAAATCCTAGAAAAATAAATACAAATCTAAAAATGCCAGAATAAATTTTCACCGTCTAATTAAAATAATTAGAACGAGATGAACATTTTCTTGGCCCTAAAAATGCAGTTTTGAAAACGTGCAGTTTTTCTAATGAAAATAAAATTGCAAATAAAAATCCGATAAAATCAAATATTTGATTTTAATATTTTTCCTCCAATATTTCAATTATTTTGGAGAAGTCATATTTTCTCCTCTCATATACTTTAATATGAAATATTTTTCGGAGTGAAAAATGATTAAAACCAAAAATCCTCATTTCATTATTTGATAAAAATCAAATATGAAAACCAGGAAAATCCCCAACTCTCTCCGAGGGTCCTTGAGTAGCTTAGGATTTCGAGGATTTTGCCAAAATGCAATAAAATATGCTATGCAATGATGATCTAATGTATAACATTCCAAATTGAAAATTTGGGATGTTACACAAACCTATCCAAAAACACCTACAAAGTACTTCTAGTTTCATACTTGTTATAGGTAAAGCGAACGTTAAGCGTGCGTAGAGTTGTATTGGTGGTCGATAGAACTTGAGGGAATATCTGTTCTACCTTTAGCTCCTCGTTG
The DNA here is from genome assembly GCF_018294505.1 of Triticum aestivum. Classification (NCBI taxonomy): domain Eukaryota; kingdom Viridiplantae; phylum Streptophyta; class Magnoliopsida; order Poales; family Poaceae; genus Triticum; species Triticum aestivum. Next base: position 182,289,477 of record NC_057811.1, on the reverse strand, counting down.
GGTTCGACACTCTTACTTATCGAAAGAGGCTACAATTGATCCCCTATACTTGTGGGTTATCATGATGCTGTAAGAATTCTGCAAATGAATGCAGACTATGAGAACCAAGGGATTCTCCCACAGACATGTACCTGTGACAGCATTAGAGATGCGAGGGAAGGGGAAGAGGTCATATGCATTCTCAGAAGATTTTGAACATAAATCAGTTTAGAAGACATTGACCTCATAGCGCGAAGACATTCACTTATATGTTGAGAGTTGGTTCCAGATTTGTACGAATCCAAGAATAGGTACAAGTGAGGAATCTAACTACGTGTGAAGCACAAGTGAATATACTAGGCATAATATGAGATGCAGAACATGATAGATCCAAATTTGTGGAGGCAGAAACCACTTTTGGTAGTAAGGATGAATCTATCGGATCAAAAAGACAGTAAAAAGAGAGTTTTAATTTACCACACGATGAACTGCTACACGAAGTAGAAGATGAGACCGAGCAGTTCGATCTTCCGTGCCCTAACTTGGCAACGGAGGACACCTACGGCGGCGGCGGAGAAGACGATGTCCGCGGCCGACGTGAAGACGGCGTCGGTGAGGTCGCGGCAGCTAAGCGCTTCATCGCCGGCGTTGTCGAGAGCTGGCGCTGGCGCTAGGGTTTGTAGAGGTGGAGAGGTGGAAGAAGTATTTTGACCGCGATGTGATGTGTATTTATAAGGAGAGGGACGGCACAACGCAATTACGCAGGTGCCCCTGGTGGTTCACATCTGAGGGACACGTGGTGAACATGCAACACATTGGAAGTTGTTCCATGTTCCCATGCACGCCTGGACTGTCGGGTGGTCGTTCCGGCTTCTCCAGGTTTCAGGCAATAAGGATTAAGCATTTAAAACAAATTTAATGTTTGTCTCTCTATCTTCTGCTGACAAGGACGCAGAGAAGACATTCAACAGTTTCAATAGAATACATATGATTTGGATAGATAGATTTGAGAGGGAAGCATAGAGAGGTTAGGGTCCGATCACATTCACTTAGTCCAAAAGATTCAAACGAGAATACATAGCTATAAGTGAATGCTGTAGAGGACAGAACACTAATATATGTATATCAGAATAAGACCAAATCAACATTGTGAAGATAAACTTGAAGTCATGTCAATATTGAAGACAAACCAAGTGCGAAGACTTTGCAAATGTAACGCCAATAGAGTACACTCCAAACAAAAGTTTGGTGGTGGCGTTACCCACCGTATAGGAAGTGTTAGACCCAGACACGGCGCACAATTATCGTGGCGCTCCGAAGTCAAATTCCACATTAATGTATTCACACTTAGAGAGTAAGTCTTCATTGATTGAAGATATACGTTACTTCGTGTGTTGCACATCTAAGTCATCAACATGCATAAGTGTTAGGATGTGTGCCTAATCACAGCACATTCGAGGATTCCAAGATATTTAGCTCACACCGCAACTTGCAAAACCTTTTCTCATCCAAGGGCTTTGTGAAGATATCTGCCAATTGCTCTTCAGTGTTGACGTGAATGATGTCAATATCTTCCTTCATAACATGATCTCTGAGAAAGTGATGATGAATCTCAATGTGCTTTGTCTTCGAGTGCTGAACTGGGTTGTTGGCAATCTTGATGGCGCTTTCATTGTCACAGTAGAGTGGTACTTGCTTCAGATGGATGCCATAGTCCTTGAGTGTTTGCTTCATCCATAGAAGCTGAGCCCAGCAAGATCCAGCAGCAATGTATTCAGATTCAGCAGTGGAGAGTGACACACAATTCTGCTTCTTTGAAGACCAACAGACAAGTGATCGTCCCAGAAAGTGACATGTGCCTGATGTAGACTTGTGATCCACCTTGTCACCAGCATAATCAGCATCCGAGAATCCAACTAGATCGAACTCTGAGCCCTTTGGATACCATAATCCTAGTGTTGGGGTGTAAGCCAAATATCGAAGAATTTGCTTCACAGCTAAGTGATGCGACTCCTTTGGTGCCGCTTGGAATCGGGCACACATGCAAACACTAAGCATTATATCTGGCCTAGATGCACATAAATAAAGTAAAGAACCAATCATGGAGCGGTATACCTTTTGATCAAACTCTTTACCATTGGCGTCAGGACCCAGATGACTTTTAGTTGGCATTGGCGTCGTGTAACCTTTGCAATCTTGCATTCCAAACTTCTTCAGGCAGTCTTTGAGGTATTTCTCTTGAGATATGAAGATGTCGTTGCTTTGCTGACGAATTTGAAGACCAAGGAAGAACTTCAGCTCACCCATCATGGACATTTGATATTGCTCTTGCATCATGTGTCCAAACTCATCACTGTATTTCTGGTTAGTGCAGCCGAAGATAATGTCATCCACATATATTTGGCACACAAATAGTTCACCATCATATATCTTCGTGAAGAGTGTGGGATCCAGGGAACCAGGTTTGAAGCCTTTGCTCTTCGGGAAGTCTTTGAGTGTGTCATACCAAGTGCGAGGGGCTTGTTTTAGGCCATACAACGCCTTGTTGAGCTTGTATACCATATCAGGATGTTTTGGATCTTCAAAGCCAGGAGGTTGTGCAACATACACTTCTTCTTCGATCTTGCCATTGAGAAAGGCACTCTTCACATCCATTTGATACAGAAGGATGTTGTGATGATTTGCGTAGGCTAGTAGTATGCGAATGGCTTCAAGCCTAGACACTGGGGCAAATGTTTCATCGAAGTCAATCCCTTCAACTTGAGTGTATCCTTGAGCAACGAGACGGGCCTTGTTTCTGACGACTTGACCATGCTCATCTTGCTTATTGCGATATATCCATTTAGTGCCTATGATATTGTGCTTACGAGGTTCAGGACGCTTGACCAGTTCCCACACATTGTTTAGCTCGAATTGTTGAAGCTCTTCTTGCATAGCTTGAATCTGTTCAGGTTCCATAAATGCTTCGGCAACTTTCTTGGGTTCTGATATTGAGACAAATGCAAAGTGCCCACAGAAATTTGCAAGCTATGTTGCTCTTGAACGAGTGAGCGGACTAGGTGCATTGATGCTATCAATTATCTTCTCAATCTGTACTTCATTTGCAACACGAGGATGAACTGGACGAAGATTTTGCTCTTGCTGATCATTGTCATCATTAGGAGGATTGTCTTTAGGCTGATTAGGTGCAGAAATGATTAGTTCCTCTTCAAGATGAGCTTCAGACGGTATGATTTCTCCAGTTCCCATAAGCTTGCACTAGGTGAAACTTCATCTAGCACATTTGGCAGGTGCTCTCTTTGCGAGCTGTTAGTTTCATCGAACCGCATCCACAGTTTCAACCACTTTATAGTGAAAGAGGTTGAAGACTCTGTAGGAGTGCGAATCCTTTCCGTAACCAAGCATAAAACCTTCATGTGCTTTCGGTGCAAATTTTGATGTGTGATGTGGATCCTTGATCCAGCACCTGGCACCAAATACTCTGAAGTAAGTGACATTTGGTTTCTTACCAGTCAGGAGTTCATAGGATGTCTTCTTCAGAAGCTTGTGAAGATAAACACGGTTGGTGACATGGCATGCAGTATCAATAGCTTCAGGCCAGAACTTTCTTGGAGTCTTGTATTCATCAAGCATCATTCGAGCCATCTCAATGAGTGTTCTGTTCGTGCGCTCCACGATGCCATTCTGCTGAGGTGTATATGGAGGTGAGAACTCATGAGTGATTCCCAATGTAACCAAGTAAAGCTCGAGGCTGGTGTTCTTGAACTCTGTGCCGTTGTCACTTCTGATATGCTTAATCTTGACGCCCCATGGCACGGTTGGCGAAGCGTCTGAATACATCCCGCACTTCAGTCTTGTAGAGCATTATGTGCACCCAAGTATATCTTGAATAATCATCAACAATGACGAAACCATAGAGACAGGCAGTAGTAGTGAGAGTAGAGTAGTGAGTAGGGCCAAATAAGTCCATGTGTAGCAGCTCGAAGGGTTGAGATGTCGTCATGATTGTCTTCGAGGGATGCTTGGCCCTTGTCATCTTTCCAGCTTCGCAGGCACCGCACAAGTGATCCTTCTTGAACTTGACGCCCTCGGTGCCTACGACGTGTTTCTTCTTTGCGAGCGTATGCAAGTTCCTCATCCCAGCATGCCCTAGCCTCCGATGCCAGAGCCAGCATTCTGAAGCTATTGCAAGAAGACATACGGCAAGCTGTGGTCCTGCTGAGAAATCTACCGTGTACAAATCATCTTTCCGATACCCTTCAAAGACTAGAGACTTGTCAGATTCCATTAGTACAAGGCAACAATATTTTCCAAATATCACAATCATGTTCAAATCGCAAAGCATTGAGATAGACATTAAGTTGAAACCAAGGGATTCAACAAGCATCAGTTTATCCATGTGATGATCCTTTGAGATTGCAACTCTACCTAGACCCAATACCTTGCTTTTACCAGTGTCAGCAAATGTGATGTGACTCTTGTCAGATGGACGTAAGGTTGAGTCCATCAGAAGACTTCGATCACTAGTCATATGATTAGTGCATCCGCTATCCAGAATCCATTCTGAAGCATGTGGTGTCATACCCATTTGGGCATTTTATCTTGCGCCCCATAAGATGTTTTAGGTCCCCAGCAATAGCATCAGACGCCTTTGATTTCCGGCTGGAGACCTTTCCCTGCAAAAGAAAGTTAATTCTTCTTAACCACCCACATCTTTAGGGGTGGCTTAGAAGCAATGAGTCTAAGTGCAGCATCTGAGAACTTTGGCTTTGGAGCCCTAGCAAATAGCCTTGCAGGAGATGAATGATACTCATATGAATAAGCAGAAAAGTTCTTAGTTTTATGGACATAACGGTTTGATGAAACACGCTCATATTCATAAGTTTGAGTATGATTTCCCTGCAAAACATTGGCGTTAGGGTGACTCAGGTGATTCATGTATCTATATGAAGCCTTTGGTCCATATGAAGCTTTTGGTCTGGGATTTGTCTTCTTCCCAGGTGGTGTCATGATGACATTCACAGGAAGATTCTCAAGACATCTTTTGGGAACCCAGATCTTCTTCATAGGTGGCCCATTCCTGCAGTTAGTACCAATATACCTGGCAAACACTTCACCATTCTGATTCTTAAACAGTTTGTAGTTTGGATCAAAGGATTCATCAATGATAATAGGGTTAGCACAAGTGAAGCCAGATAAGGTGGATGGATCCACTGAAGGTTCCTTTGCAGCAACCCATGTGGTTTTGGGGTACTGCTCAAGCTTCCAGTAAGAACCATCAACATTCATTTTCCTCTCGAACCCAACACCCTCTTTCCTAGGGTTTCGGTTCAGAATCTGCTTTTTGAGGACATCGCACAGTGTCTGATGCCCTTTGAGACTTTTGTACATCCCTGTTTCAAGCAATGTCTTCAACCTAGCATTTTCATCAGCAATAGTAGTGGTATCCTCAGCAGAGGGGTTAGTTACCACATCAACAGTTGAAGATATTGCAACAGTAGCGGCAGTAGAACATTCAGCAACAGAAGTAGCGTTATCACGCTCAAGGCATTTTAGACATGGTGGTTCAAATCCTTCCTGAGCAGGACTGATCTGTTGAGCGCGAAGTGACTCATTCTCTTTTTGAAGATCTTCATGAGCCGCTCTCAATTTCTCAAGATCTTGCTTTCTTTGAAGATAATCATAGGAAAGCTTTTCATGAGTCGTTGAGAGCGTTTCATGACGACTTTCAAGTTCTTGGTACTTAACATGAAGATTTTTTATGTCTTCAATTAAGGACTGAGATCGGGTCATTTCTGCGTCCAACAGGTCATCGCTTTTGTCTAACAGTTTTTGAGTATGTTCCATAGCTTTTTGTTGTTCAGTTGCAATTTTAGCAAGTGTTTTGTAGTTGGGTTTGGATTCACAATCAGAGTCATCTTCACTTGATGTTTGAAAGTAAGCATCGCGTGATTTTACCTTGGCACCACGTGCCATGAAGCAGTAGGTGGGAGCACAGTCGTCCTTGTCTTTAGCATCAGCGTTGGTGACGGGGCCATTGTCTTCAGTGTTGAAGATGGACTTGGCAACGTAGGCTGTAGCTAGAGCTAGACTTGCAACGCCAGAGTCGGACTCCTCCTCAAACTCCACCTCCGCCTCCTCAGAAGCAGACTCCTCCTCTGAATCCATCTCCTTGCCAACAAAAGCTCGAGCCTTGCCAGATGAGCTCTTCTTGTGTGATGAAGACTTGGACGAAGACTTGGAAGAAGACTTTGAGGATTTGTTCTTCTTCTTGTTGTCATCAGAATCATATTCCTTGCTCTTCTTTTTCTTCTTGTTCTCATTGTCCCACTGTGGACACTCAGATATGTAGTGACCAGGTTTCTTGCACTTGTGGCATGTTCTCTTCTTGTGGTCATGAGTGGAAGCTTCATCATTTCTAGCGCTGGATCGTGAAGACTTTCTGAAGCCCTTCTTAGTGAACTTCTGGAACTTCTTCACAAGCATAGAAAGATCCTTTCCAATGTCTTCAGGATCACCAGAACTGTAGTCAGATTCTTCTTCAGATGAGGAAACAGCTTTTGCCTTCAAAGTGCGAGTTCGGCCATATTTTGGACCATAGATATCTCTTTTTCTCGGATAGCTGGAACTCATGTGTGTTGAGCCTCTCAAGTATGTCAGACGGATCGAGTGTCTTGAAGTCAAGGCGTTCTTGTATCATTAGGGCAAGGGTGTTGAACGAGCTGTCAAGTGATCTCAGTAGTGTCTTGACGATTTCATGCTTGGTGATCTCAGTGGCACCGAGAGCACGAAGCTCATTTGTGATGTCAGTGAGGCAATCAAACATGAGCTGGACATTCTCATTGTCGTTTCTCTTGAAGCGGTTGAAGAGGTTGCGAAGAACACTGATCCTTTGATCTCTCTGGGTTGAGACGCCTTCGTTGACTTTGGAGGCCAATCCCAGACTAGCTTCGACGTTTCCAGAGCACTGACACGGCCATACTGTCCTTTGGTCAGATGACCACAGATGATGTTCTTGGCAGTAGAATCCAGTTGAATCAACTTCTTAACATCAGCTGTGGTGACACCTGCACCAGTCTAGGGAACACCATTCTTGACGACATACTAGAGGTCGACATCTATGGCTTCAAGATGCATGCGCATCTTATTCTTCTAGTAGGGATATTCAGTTCCATCGAAGACGGGGCACGCAGCGGAGACTTTGATTATCCCTGCAGTCGACATAGCTAAAACTCCAGGTGGTTAAACCGAATCACACAGAACAAGGGAGTCCCTTGCTCTGATACCAATTGAAAGTGCTAGTTATCGACTAGAGGGGGGTGAATAGGCGATTTTTATGAACGTCTTCAAAACATGGCAGTTTCGAAGACAAACAGTAGAATTGAACCTATTGATATGCAGCGGAAGGTAGACTACACTAAGCAAGCCATAGTCAAGTATTCAATGAAGTGAAAGCACAAAGACTAATAGCAGCTAGGTAGTAATGATCAGGATGGAAGATAGTATGAAGCCAAACAACAATAGAAGTCACGCACTGAAGTCAAATAGGTAACACCGGCAGGCAATGACTTCACGAAGACAAACTATAAATAAAGAGAGGGAGACGATAGAACCAGTCGCTTGGCGAAGACAGGGATTTGTTGGACCCGTTCCAGTTGGTGTGACAACTGTACGTCTGGTTAGGGAGGCTGAGATTTAACTCAGAAGACCGTGTCTTCACCTTATTCCCCTTGAGCTAAGGACACCCAGTCCTCGCCAAATCACTCTGGTAAGTCTTCAAGGTAGACTTCCAAACCTTCACAGACTTCATTCACCAGCGATCCACAATGACTCTTGGATGCTCAGAACGCGACGCCTAACCGGCTGGAGGATTCACAGTCCTCAAGTGTAACAAGTCTTCAGGTCGCCCGGACAGAAAGACTTCAGTGATGCCTAACACTCTTTGGCTCTGGGTGTTTGGGCTTTTTCCTCGCAAGCATTTCTCTCTCTCAAAAGCTTCGGAGGTGGGTTGCTCTCAGATGACAAAAGCCGTGCACATTTCTGAGCAAGCACCAATTTATGATGTAGGGGGTGGGCTATTTATAGCCACTAGGCAACCCGACCTAATTTGTCCGAAATGACCCTGGGTCACTAAGGAACTGAGACGTGTTCCAATGGTCAGATTTCAAACACATGCGGCAGCTTGACTTGGGCTACAAGTAAAGCTGACTCATCCAACTCTGGATAAGATTTGCTCTCATTGTCTTCGCTCGAAGACATAGGTTTTGGTTGAGCATCACTACAGTCACTCTGACTTTGTTCACTGGGACCCCACTTAACAGTACGGTGGTTCCTATGACTCAACAAAGAAGAAAAGGAAACAACGAAACAACTAAGTCTTCGCGCTCCATAGTCTTCACGCGATGTCTTCTCTCGTCATAGTCTTCAATGTGAATATCTTCACATACCACCATTGTCTTCAATGTCTTCATACATTTTTAGGGGTCATCTCCGGTAGGTAAACCGAATCAATGAGGGACTACTACCTGTGTTATCCTGCAATTCTCACAAACACATTAGTCCCTCAACCAGGTTTGTCGTCAATACTCCAAAACCAACTAGGGGTGGCACTAGATGCACTTACAGCATCTATGTGGTAGCTTGAGAGGGGTTGAGTGGGACGAGAGATGCGAGGTTTTACCCAGGTTCGGCCCCTCACGGGGGAGGTAAAAGCCTACATCCTGCTTTATTGATATTGATGATGATGATGATGCTCACGATTACAAGGGTGCTCTTTCGCTACCTCTATATCAAGAGCTATTGACTTGTCTGTCTTAACTTGTGAAACTTGTCCCTCTTGGGGTGCCCTGCCCCTCCTTATATAATTTTGAGGGGCGGGTTACATGTGGATTCCTAGTAGGACTAGGAATACGCTATTACAAGTGGAATCCTAGTCTTGCTTCCTTTGTAAGGGAAAACCCTTTATGCCTTTTCTCTTAAGCCGCATACCAAAACATAAGCCGACATTCCATAAACCTCCTTCTGGGCCACCGGGTCTTGTCGCTCTTCTAACCCGCCTTCTGGGCCACCGGGTCTTGAAGCTCTTCTAACCCGCCTACCGGGTCACCAATGAGTGGAGAGATCCGGGCGGGTCACTTTAGTGAGTCGCCAAGTCCGGCCGAGTCCTATTTTCGGCCGGGTCATACTGCGGGGTATATCCCCGACACTACTGGTACATACCCTCAGCCCCGAGGGTGAAGTACTCCCTCCTCGTCATGGAGACCGCCGGGATGATGAAGATGGCCACCGGTGATGGTTTCCCCCTCCGGCAGGATGCCAGAGCAGGCTCCCGATAGGTTTTTCGTGGCTACAGAGGCTTGCGGCGGCGGAACTCCTGATCTAGGTTTATTTCTGGGGGTTTCTATATTTATAGGAATTTTTGGCGTTGGGAACAAGTCAGGGGGGTCCACAAGGCGACAACAAGATAGGGGCGCCCCTAGGGGGTGCCCTCCACCCTTGTGGAGGCCTCGTGCCTCTTATGGCCCAACACTTTTGCTTCAGGGGCTTCTTCTGGTCCATAAAAAATCTTCGTAAATTTTTAGCTCATTTGGACTCCGTTTGATATTCTTTTTCTGTGAAACTCAAAAACGAGGAAAAAACAAAAGCTGGCACTGGGCTCTAGGTTAATAGGTTAGTCCCAAAAATCTTATAAAATAGCATATAAATGCATATAAAACATCCAAGATAGATAATATAATGGCATGGAACAATAAATAATTATAGATGCGCTGGAGACGTATCAAGCATCCCCAAGCTTAATTCATGCTCGTCCTCGAGTAGGTAAATGATAAAAACAGAATTGTTTATGTGGAATGCTACCTAACATATTCATCAATGTAATATTCTTTATTGTGGCATGAATGTTCAGATCCATAAGATTGAAAACAAAAGTTTAATATTGACATAAAAACAATAATACTTCAAGCATACTAACAAGGCAATTATGTCTTCTCAAAATAACATGGCCAAAGAAAGCTTATCCCTACAAAATCATATAGTCTGGCTATGCTCCATCTTCATGACACAAAATATTAAAATCATGCACAAACCCGATGAAAAGCCAAACAATTGTTTCATACTTTTGATGTTCTCAGACATTTTAAACTTTCACTCAATACATGAGCGTGAGCCATGGACATAGCACTATAGGTGGAATAGAAGATGGTTGTTGTGGAGAAGACAAAAAGACGGAGATAGTCTCACATCAACTAGGCGTATCAACTGGCTATGGAGATGCCCGTCAATAGATATCAATGTGAGTTAGTAGGGATTGCCATGCAACGGATGCACTAGAGCTATAAGTTTATGAAAGCTCAAAAGAGAAACTAAGTGGGTGTGCATCCAACTCGCTTGCTCATGAAGACCTAGGGCAATTTGAGGAAGCCCATCATTGGAATATACAAGCCAAGTTGTATAATGAAAATTTCCCACTAGTGTATGAAAGTGACAACAGAGGAGACTCTTTATCATGAAGATCACGGTGCTACTTTGAAGCACAAGTGTGGAAAAAGGATAGTAGCATTGCCCCTTCTCTCTTTTTCTCTCATTTTTTTCTCTTTTTTTGGGCCTTCTCTTTTTTTATTTTGGCCTTTTCACTTTTTTTACTTCCTCACATGGGACAATGCTCTAATAATGAAGATCATCACACTTTTGTTTACTTACAACTCAAGAATTACAACTCGATACTTAGAACAAAATATGACTCTATATGAATGCCTCCGGCGGTGTACCGGGATGTGCAATGAATCAAGGGTGACATGTATGAAAGAATTATGAACCATGGCTTTGCCACAAATACAATGTCAACTACATGATCATGAAAAGCAATATGACAATAATGAAACGTGTCATAGTAAACGGAACGGTGGAAAGTTGCATGGCAATATATCTCAGAATGGCTATGGAAATGCCATAATAGGTTGGTATGGTGGCTGTTTTGAGGAAGGTATATGGTGGGCGTATGGTACCAGCGAAAGTTGCGTGGTACAAGAGAGGCTAGCAATGGTGGAAGGGTGAGAGTGCATATAATCCATGGACTCAACATTAGTCATAAAGAACTCACATACTTATTTGCAAAAATTTATTAGTCATCGAAACAAAGTACTACGTGCATGCTCCTAGGGGATAGATTGGTAGGAAAAGACCATCACTCGTCCGCGACCGCCACTCATAAGGCAGGCAATCAAAAAATATCTCATGCTCCAACTTCGTTACATAACAGTTCACCATACGTGCATGCTACGGGACTCACAAACCTTAGCACAAGTATTTCTCAAATTCACAATTACTCACTAGCATGACTCTAATATCACCATCTTTATATCTCAAAACAAGCATAAGGAATCAAACTTCTAATAGTATTCAATGCACTTTATATGAAAGTTTTATTATATCCTGCTCTTGGATGCCTATCATATTAGGACTAAATTTATAACCAAAGAAAATTACCATGTTGTTTAAAGACTCTCAAAATAATATAAGTGAAGCATGAGAGTTCAACAATTTCTTCAAAATAAAACTACTATCATGCTCTAAAAAGATATAAGTGGAGCACTAGAGAAAATGACATACTACTCCAAAAGATATAAGTGAAGATCAATGAGTAGTCGAATAATTATGTAACTATGTGAATAAAAATAAAATGACGCTCCAAGCAAAACACATATCATGTGGTGAATAAAAATATAGCTCCAAGTAAGGTTACCGATGAATGAAGATGAAAGAGGGGATGCCTTCCGGGGCATCCCCAAGCTTAGATGCTTGGTTGTCCTTGAGTATTACCTTGGGGTGTCTTGGGAATCCCCAAGATTAGGCTCTTGCCACTCTTTATTCCGTAGTCCATCAAAACTTTACCCAAAACTTGAAAACTTCACAACACAAAACTCAATAGAAAACTCGTAAGCTCCGTTAGTATAATAAAACAAATCATTCACTTTGGTACTGTCAATAAAAGATTCATAATTTTTCTCACATGATGCCTACTGCACCCTATCATTTCTATAATTTGTATTAAGCAATATAAGCCATAGAAACTAGAAAACAAGCAAACTATGCATCGAAAACAGAATCTGTCAAAAACAGAACAATGTGTAAAGATCTGAGTTGAAACCATACTTATGTAACTCCAAAAATTCTGAAAAATTACGACAATCTAGAAAATTTGTATATCAATATTGTGTAAAATAGTCAGATCAAAAGCACGTTCCAGTGAATTTTCAAAATTACTGGACTGGGAGCAAAAGTTTCTATTTTTGCACAGAATCAAGTCAACTATCATCCACATTATCCCAAAGGCTTTACTTGGCACTGTATTGAAACAAAAGATATAAAACATGATTACTATAGTAGCTTAATCATGTGAACATGCAAAAACAATAGGGGTAAATATTGGGTTGTGTCCCAACAATCGCTTTTCTTTAATGCCTTTCTAGCTAGGCATGATGATTTCAATGATGCTCACATAAAACATAAGAATTGGAACATAAAGAGAGCATCATGAAGCATATGAATAGTACATTTAAGCCTAACCCACTTCCTATGCATACGTATTTTGTGAGCAAAAAATTTATGGGAACAAGAATCAACTAGCATAGGAAGGCAAAACAAGCATAACTTCATGAGTTTCAACACATAGATAGGAAACTTGCTATTATTGCAATTCCTATAAGCATTTATTCCTACCTCATAATAATTTTCAGTAGCATCATGAATGAATTCAAGAATATAACTATCACACAAATCATTCTTTTCATGATCTACAAGCATAGAAAATTTACTACTCTCAACATAAGCAAAATTCTCTTTATCAATGGTAGTGGGAGCAAACTCAACAAAATAACTATCATGTGAGGCATAATCCAATTGAAAATTAAAATCATGATGACAAGTTTCATGGTTATCATTACTCTTCATAGCATACATGTCATCACAATAATCATCATAGATAGCAACTTTCTTCTCATAATCAATTGGAACCTCTTCCAAAATTGTGTAAATAAAGTCATGACCTCTCCAAATCCACTTTTATCAATATTATGAAAAGATTCAACACCCTCCAAAATAGTGGGATCATTACTTCCTAAAGTTGACACTCTTCCAAACCCACTTTCATCAATATAATCATCATAAATAGGAGGCATGCTATCATCAAAATAAATTTGCTCATCAAAACTTGGGGACTAAAAATATCATCTTCATCAAACATAGCATCCCCAATCTTGTAGCTTTGAATATCATAAGCATCAAGGATATTCAAAGAATTCATACTAACAACATTGCAATCATGCTCAACATTCAAAGATTTAGTGCCAAACAATTTTATAAACTTCTTCTAACACTTGAGCACAATTTTCCTTTCCATCATTTTCACGAAAGACATTATAAAGATGAAGCATATGAGGCAACCTCAAATCCATTTTTTGTAGTTTTCTTTTATAGACTAAACTAGTGATAAAACAAGAAACTAAAAGATTCAATTGCAAGATCTAAAGACATACCTTCAAGCACTAGCCTCCCGGCAACGACGCTAGACAAGAGCTTGATGTCTACTACGCAACCTTCTTCTTGTAGACTCGTGTTGGGCATCCAAGCGCAGAGTTTTGTAGGACAGTAGCAAATTTCTCTCAAGTGGATGACCTAAGGTTTATAAATCCGTGGAGGCGTAGTATGAAGATGGTCTCTCTAAAACAAACCTGGAACCAAATAGCAAAGAGTCTCTTGTGTCCCCAACACACCCAATACAATGGTAAATTGTATAGGTGCACTAGTTCGGCAAAGAGATGGTGATACAAGTGTAATATGGATGGTAGATATAGGTTTTTGTAATCTGAAAATATAAAGATAGCAAGGTAGCAAGTGGTAAAAGTGGCAAAAACAGTATTGCAATGCTTGGAAACAAGGCCTAGGGTTCATACTTTCACTAGTGCAAGTTCACTCAACAATGATAACATAGTTAGATCATATGGCAATCCCTCAATGTGCAACAAAGAATCACTCCAAAGTTTCTATCGGAGAACGTAGGACGAAAACGTGCATCAACCCCTATGCATAGATTACCCCAGTGTCACCATGGGAATCCGCAAGTTGAGTGCCAAAACATACATCAAGTGAATCAATAGAACATCCCATTGTCACCACAGATATTCCATCGCAAGACATACATCAAGTGTTCTCAAATCCAATACTCAATCCAACATCAGAAAACCTCAAAGAATAAGACTCAATTCATCACAAGGAGGTAGAGGGGAAAACACCATGTAATTCAACTATAGTAACAAAGCTCGCGGTGAAGGAAATATGCCCTAGAGGCAATAATAAAGTATTATTTATTTCCTTGTATCATGATAAATGTTTATTATTCATGCTAGAATTGTATTAACCGGAAACATAATACATGTGTGAATATATAGACAAACAGAGTGTCACTAGTATGCCTCTACTTGACTAGCTTGTTAATCAAAGATGGTTATGTTTCCTAGCCATAGACATAAGTTGTCATTTGATTAACGAGATCACCTCATTAGGAGAATGACGTGATTGACTTGACCCATTCCGTTAGCTTAGCACTCGATCGTTTAGTATGTTGCTATTGCTTTCTTCATGACTTATACATGTTCCTATGACTATGAGATTATGCAACTCCCGTTTACCGGAGGAACACTTTGTGTGCTACCAAACGTCACAACGTAAATGGGTGATTATAAAGGTGCTCTATAGGTGTCTCCAAAGGTACTTGTTGGGTTGGCGTATTTCGAGATTAGGATTTGTCACTCCAATTGTCGGAGAGGTATCTCTGGGCCCACTCGGTAATGCACATCACTATAAGCCTTGCAAGCATTGTGACTAATGAGTTAGTTGCGGGATGATGTGTTACGGAACGAGTAAAGAGACTTGCCGGTAACGAGATTGAACTAGGTATCGAGATACCGACGATCAAATCTCGGGCAAGTAACATACCGGTGACAAAGGGAACAACGTATGTTGTTATGCGGTCTGACCGATAAAGATCTTCGTAGAATATGTGGGAGCCAATATGGGCATCCAGGTCCCGCTATTGGTTATTGACCGAAGACGTGTCTCGGTCATGTCTACATAGTTCTCGAACCCGTAGGGTCCGCACGCTTAACGTTACGATGACAGTTTTATTGAGTTTTGATGTACCGAAGGAGTTCGGAGTCCCGGATGAGATCGGGGATATGACGAGGAGTCTCGAAATGGTCGAGACGTAAAGATCAATATATTGGACGACTATATTCGGACTTCGGAAAGGTTCCGAGTGATTCGGGTATTTTTCGGAGTACCGGAGAGTTACGGGAATACGTATTGGGCCTTATTGGGCCATACGGGAAAGAAGAAAAAGGGCCTCAAGGGTGGCCGCACCCCTCCCCTTGGTCTGGTCCGAATTGGACTAGGGAAGGGGGGCGCCCCCTTCCTTCCTTCTCTTTTTCCCTTCCTCTTTTCCTATTCCATATGGGAGGTGGAATCCTACTAGGACTAGGGAGTCCTAGTAGGACTCCACACTTGGTGCGCCCCCTCCTAGGGCCGGCCTCCTCCTCCCTTGCTCCTTTATATACGGGGGCAGGGGGGCACCCCAGAGACACAACAATTGATCCTTGAGATCTCTTAGCCGTGTGCGGTGCCCCCCTCCACCATATTACACCTCGATAATACCGTTGCGGAGCTTAGGCGAAGCCCTGCGTCGGTGGAACATCATCATCGTCACCACGCCGTCGTGCTGACGAAACTCTCCCTCAACACTCGGCTGGATCGGAGTTCGAGGGACGTCATCGAGCTGAACGTGTGTAGAACTCGGAGGTGCCGTACGTTCGGTACTTGATCGGTCGGATCGTGAAGACGTACGACTACATCAACCGCGTTGTGATAACACTTCCGCTGTCGGTCTACGAGGGTACGTGGACAACACTCGGTACATCAAGATCGTGCGTGTGCGTAGGAAATTTTTTGAAATTACTACGTTCCCCAACACGCGGTACATCAAGATCGTGCCAAATCAAGAACACGAGAGAGAGAGAGAGAGAGAGAGAGAGATCAAACACATAGCTACTGGTACATACCCTCAGCCTCGAGGGTGAACTACTCCCTCCTCGTTAGGGAGACCGCCGGGATGATGAAGATGCCCGCCGGTGATGGTTTCCCCCTCCGGTAGGGTGCCGGAACGGGCTCCCGATTGGTTTTTCGTGGCTACAGAGGCTTGCGGCAGCGGAACTCCCAATCTAGGTTTATTTCTGGGGGTTTCTATAGTTATAGGAATTTTTGGCGTTGGGAACAAGTCAGGGGGGTCCACGAGGCGAAAACAAGACAGGGGGCGGGCCCTCCACCCTTGTGGAGGCCTCTTGGCTCTTCTCGCCCATCTCTTTTGTTGGGGAATCCTACGATCATGCAAGATCTATCCAGGAGATGCATAGCAACGAGACAGGAGAGTGTGTCCACGTACCCTCGTAGACCGAAAGCGGAAGCGTTTTGTAACGAGGTTCATGTAGTCGAACGTCTTCACGATCCAACCGATCCAAGTACCGAACGTACGGCACCTCCGTGTTCATCACACGTTTAGCATGATGACGTCCCTCGAGCTCTTGATCCAGTAGAGGGATGAGGGAGAGTTCCGTCAGTACGACAGCATGGCGACGGTGATGATGAATTTACCGGTGCAGGGCTTCACCTAAGCAGTATGACGATATGACCGAGGTGTCAAACTGTGGAGGGGGCCACCGCACACGGCTAAGAGATTGTCTGTTGTGCTTTGCGGTGCCCCCCTGCCACGTATATAAAGGAGGGGGAGGAGGAGGCCGGCCAAGGGGGAGGCGCACCAAGGGGGGGATCCTACTAGGACTCCAAACCTAGTAGGATTCGCCCCCCCCCTTTCCTTCCAACGGAGAGGGGGAAAGGGGAAAGGAGGGAGAGGGAGAAGGAAAGAGGGGGGTCGCGCCACCTCCCCTTGTCCAATTCGGATTGTGGCAAGTGGGGGCCACCTCCTGTGGCCTGCCTCCTCTCCTCCACCATGGCCCATTAGGCCCAATAACTTTGTCGGGGGTTCCAATAACCTCCCGGTACTCCGATAAATCCCCGACCTTATCAGAACCATTCTGATGTACGTATATAACCTTCCAATATATCAATATTTACCCCTCGACCATTTCGAGACTCCTCGTCATGTCCAAGATCACATCTAGGACTCTGAAAAAACTTCGGTCATCAAATCACATAACTCATAATTTAAATCGTCATCAAACGTTAAGCGTGCGGACCCAATGGGTTCGACAACTATGTAGACATGACCGAATCTCCGGTCAATAACCAATAGCGGAACCTGGATGCTCATATTGGCTCCTAAATATTCTACGAAGATCTTTATCGGTCAAACCGCATAACAACATATGTTATTTCCTTTGTCATCGGCATGTTACTTACCCGAGATTCGATCGTCGGTATCATCATACCTAGTTCAATCTCGTTATCGACAAGTCTCTTAACTCATTCAGCAATGCATCATCCCGCAACTAACTCATTAGTCACATTTCTTGCAAGGCTTATAATGATGAGCATTACCGAGAGGGCCCAGAGATACCTCTCTGATACATGGAGTGACAAATCCTAATCTCGATCTATGCCAACTCAGCAAACACCTTCGGAGACACCTGTAGAGCATCTTTATAATCACCCAGTTATGTTGTGATGTTTGATAGCACACAAGGTGTTCCTCCAGTATTTGGGAGTTACATAATCTCATAGTCAGAGGAACATGTATAAGTCATGAAGAAAGCAATAGCAATAAAACTAAACGATCATAATGCTAAGCTAACGGATGGGTCTTGTCCATCACATCATTCTCTAATGATGTGATCCCATTCATCAAATGACAACACATGTCTATGGTTAGGAAACTTAACCATCTTTGATTAATAAGCTAGTCAAGTAGAGGCATACTAGGGACACTCTGTTTGTCTATGTACTCGCACATGTACTAAGTTTCCGGTTAATACAATTCTAGCATGAATAATAAACATTTATCATGATATAAGGAAATATAAATAACAACTTTATTATTGCCTCTAGGGCATATTTCCTTCAGTCTCCCACTTGCACTAGACTCAATAATCTAGATTACATAGTAATGATTCTAACACCCATGGAGTCTTGGTGCTGATCATGTTTTGCTCGTCGAAGAGGCTTAGTCAACGGGTCTGCAACATTCAGATCCGTATGTATTTTGCAAATCTCTATGTCTCCCTCCTTGACTTGATCATGGATGGAATTGAAGCGTCTCTTGACGTGTTTGGTTCTCTTGTGAAATCTGGATTCCTTCGCCAATGCTATTGCTCCAGTATTGTCACAAAAGATTTTCATTGGACCCGATGCACTAGGTATTACACCTAGATCGGATACGAACTCCTTCATCCAGACTCCTTCATTTGCTGCTTCCGAAGCAGCTATGTACTCCGCTTCACACGTAGATCCCGCCACGACGCTTTGCTTAGAACTGCACCAACTGACATCTCCATCATTCAATATAAATACGTATCCGGTTTGTGACTTAGAGTCATCCGGATCAGTGTCAAAGCTTGCATCGACGTAACCATTTACGACAAGCTCTTTCTCACCTCCATAAACGAGAAACATATCCTTAGTCCTTTTCAGGTATTTCAGGATGTTCTTGACCGCTGTCCAGTGATCCACTCCTGGATTACTTTGGTACCTCCCTGCTAAACTTATAGCAAGGCACACATCAGGTCTTGTACACAACATTGCATACATGATAGAACCTATGGCCGATGCATAGGGAATGACTTTCATTTTCTCTCTATCTTCTGCAGTGGACGGGCATTAAATCTGACTCAACTTCACACCTTGTAACATAGGCAAGAACCCTTTCTTTGACTGATCCATTTTGAACTTCTTCAAAACTTTATCAAGGTATGTGCTTTGTGAAAGTCCAATTAAGCGCCTTGATCTATCTCTATAGATCTTGATGCCCAATATATAAGCAGCTTCACCGAGGTCTTTCATTGAAAAATTCTTATTCATGTATCCTTTTATGCTATCCAGAAATTCTGTATTATTTCCAATCAACAATATGTCATCCACATATAATATTAGAAATGCTACAGAGCTCCCACTCACTTTCTTGTAAATACAGGCTTCTCCAAAAGTCTGTATAAAACCATATGCTTTGATCACACTATCAAAGCGTATATTCCAACTCCGAGAGGCTTGCACCAGTCCATAAATGGATCGCTGGAGCTTGCACACTTTGTTAGCACCTTTAGGATCGACAAAACCTTCTGGTTGCATCATATACAACTCTTCTTTAAGATATCCATTAAGGAATGCAGTTTTGACATCCATTTGCCAAATTTCATAATCATAAAATGCGGCAATTGCTAACATGATTCGGACAGACTTAAGCATCGCTACGGGTGAGAAGGTCTCATCGTAGTCAACTCCTTGAACTTGTCGAAAACCTTTCGCAACAAGTCGAGGTTTGTAGACAGTAACATTACCGTCAGCGTCAGTCTTCTTCTTGAAGATCCATTTATTCTCTATGGCTTGCCGATCATCGGGCAAGTCAACCAAAGTCCACACTTTGTTCTCATACATGGATCCCATCTCAGATTTCATGGCCTCAAGCCATTTCGTGGAATCTGGGCTCATCATCGCTTCCTCATAGTTCGTAGGTTCATCATGGTCAAGTAACATGACCTCCAGAACAGGATTACCGTACCACTCTGGTGCGGATCGTAC
This sequence comes from Triticum aestivum, assembly GCF_018294505.1. Taxonomy (NCBI): domain Eukaryota; kingdom Viridiplantae; phylum Streptophyta; class Magnoliopsida; order Poales; family Poaceae; genus Triticum; species Triticum aestivum. The sequence goes on along the minus strand of NC_057811.1, from coordinate 182,269,701 downwards.
TCTGGTTGACCTACGAGGTTTGGTAGTAACTTGATCTGAAGTTTCATGATCATAATCATTAGCTTCCTCACTAATTGGTGTAGGAATCACTGGAACTGATTTCTGTGATGACTACTTTCCAATTCGGGAGAAGGTACAAATACCTCATCAAGTTCTACTTTCCTCCCACTCACTTCTTTCGAGAGAAACTCCTTCTCTAGAAAGGATCCATTCTTAGCAACGCATATCTTGCCTTTGGATCTGTGAAAGAAGGTGTACCCAACAGTCTCCTTTGGGTATCCTATGAAGACACATTTCTCCGGTTTGGGTTTGAGCTTATCAGGTTGAAGCTTTTTCACATAAGCATAGCAGCCCCAAACTTTAAGAAACGACAGCTTAGGTTTCTTGCTAAACCATAGTTCATATGGTGTCGTCTCAACGGATTTAGATGGTGCCCTTTTTTACGTGAATGCAGTCGTCTCTAAAGCACAACCCCAAAACGATAGCGGTAAATCAGTAAGAGACATCATAGATCGCACCATACCTAATAAAGTACGGTTACGATGTTCGGACACACCATTACGCTGTGGTGTTCCAGGTGGTGTGAGTTGTGAAACTATTCCGTATTGTTTCAAATGAAGACCAAACTCATAACTCAAATATTCACCTCCACGATCACATCGTAGAAACTTTATTTTCTTGTTACGATGATTTTCCACTTCACTCTGAAATTCTTTGAACTTTTCAAATGTTTCAGACTTATGTTTCATCAAGTAGATATACCCATATCTGCTCAAATCATCTGTGAAGGTCAGAAATAACGATACCCGCCGCGAGCCTCAACACTCATTGGTCCGCATACATCAGTATGTATTATTTCCAATAAGTCAGTTGCTCGCTCCATTGTTCCGGAGAACGGAGCCTTAGTCATCTTGCCCATGAGGCATGGTTCGCAATCATCAAGTGATTCATAATCAAGTGATTCCAAAAGCCCATCAGCATTGAGTTTCTTCATGCGCTTTACACCAATATGACCTAAACGGTAGTGCCACAAATAAGTTGCACTATCATTATTAACTTTGCATATTTTGGCTTCAATATTATGAATATGTGTATCACTAAAATTGAGATTCAACAAAAATAGACCACTCATCAAGGGTGCATGAGCATAAAATATATTACTCATATAAATAGAACAACCATTATTCTCTGATTTAAATGAATAACCGTCTCGCATCAAACAAGATCTAGATATAATGTTCATGCTTAACGCTGGCACCAAATAACAATTATTCAGGTCTAAAACTAACTTCGAAGGTAGATGTAGAGGTAGCGTGCCGACGGCGATCACATAGACTTTGGAACCATTTCCCACGCGCATCGTCACCTCGTCCTTAGCCAATGTTTGTTTAATCCATAGCCCCTGTTTCGAGTTGCAAATATGAGCAACAGAACCAGTATCAAATACCCAGGCGCTACTACGAGCATTAGTAAGATACACATCAATAATAGGTATATCAAATATACCTTTCACTTTGCCATCCTTATTATCCGCCAAATACTTGGGACAGTTCCGCTTCCAGTGACCAGTCCCTTTGCAGTAGAAGCACTCAGTCTCAGGCTTAGGTCCAGACTTGAGTTTCTTCACTTGAGTAGCAACTTGCTTGTCGTTCTTCTTGAAGTTCCCCTTCTTCCCTTTGCCCTTTTTCTAGAAACTAGTGGTCTTGTTAACCATCAACACTTGATGCTCCTTCTTGATTTCTACCTCCGCAACCTTTAGCATCGTGAAGAGCTCGGGAATTGTCTTATACATTTCTCGGTGGCAGTGATTGAAGAACTCTGTCAATGACACTATCATCAGGAAGATTAACTCCCAATTGAGTCAAGTGGTTGTGGTACCCAGACATTCTGAGTATGTGTTCACTGATAGAACTATTCTCCTCCATTTTGAAGCTATAGAACTTGTTGGAGACTTCATATCTCTCAACTCGGGCATTTGCTTGAAATATTAACTTCAACTCCTGGAACATCTCATATGCTCCATGACGTTCAAAATGTCTTTGAAGTCCCGATTCTAAGCCATAAAGCATGGCACGCTAAACTATCGAGTAGTCATCAGCTTTGCTCCGCCAGACGTTCATAATGTTCGGAGTTGCTCCTGCAGCGGGTCTTGCACCTAGTGATGCTTCCACGACGTAATTCTTCTGTGTAGCAATGAGGATAATCCTCAAGTTACGGACCCAGTCTGTGTAGTTGCTACCATCATCTTTCAACTTAGCTTTCTCTAGGAACGCATTAAAATTCAAGGGAACGGTAGCACGGGCCATTGATCTACAACAACATAGACATGCAAAAACTATCAGGTACTAAGTTTATGATAAATTAAAGTTCAATTAATCATATTACTTAAGAACTCACACTTAGATAGACATCCCTCTAGTTATCTAAATGATCACGTGATCCAAATCAACTAAACCATGTCCGATCATCATGTGAGATGGAGTAGTTTTCAATGGTGAACATCACTATGTTGATCATATCTACTATATGATTCACGTTCGACCTTTCGGTCTCAGTGTTCCGAGGCCATATCTGCATATGCTAGGCTCGTCAAGTTTAACCCGAGTATTCTGCACGTCAAAACTGGCTTGCACCCGTTGTATGTGAACGTAGTGCTTATCACACCCGACCATCACGTGGTGTCTCGGCACGACAAACTGTAGCAACGGTGCATACTCAGGGAGAACACTTATACCTTGAAATTTAGTGAGGGATCATCTTATAATGCTACCGCTGTACTAAGCAAAATAAGATGCATAAAGGATAAACATCACATGCAATCAAAATATGTGACATGATATGGCCATAATCATCTTGTGCCTTTGATCTCCATCTCCAAGGCACCGTCATGATCTCCATCGTCACCGGCTTGACACCTTGATCTCCATCGTAGCATCGTTGTCGTCTCGCCAACTATTGCTTCCACGACTATCGCTACCGCTTAGTGATAAAGTAAAGCAATTACATGGCGATTGCATTTCATACAATAAAGCGACAACCATAAGGCTCCTGTCAGTTGCCTATAACTTCTACAAAACATGATCATCTCATACAACAATTTATATCTCATCACGTCTTGACCATATCACATCACAACATGCCCTGCAAAAACAAGTTAGACGTCCTCTACTTTGTTGTTGCAAGTTTTACGTGGCTGCTATGGGCTTCTAGCAAGAACCGTTCTTACCTACGCATCAAAACCAGAACGATTTTTCGTCAAGTGTGCTGTTTTAACCTTCAACAAGGACCGGCCGTAGTCAAACTCGATTCAACTAAAGTTGGAGAAACAGACACCAGCCAGCCACCTGTATGCGAAGCACGTCGGTAGAACCAGTCTCATAAATGCGGTCATGTAATGTCGGTCCGTGCCGCTTCATTCAACAATACCGCCGAATCAAAGTAAGGTGGTAAGCAGTATGACTATTATCGCCCACAACTCTTTGTGTTCTACTCGTGCATATAACATCTACGCATAGACCTGTCTCGGATGCCACTGTTGGGGAACGCAGTATTTCAAAAAAGTTCCTACGATCATGCAAGATCTATCTAGGAGATGCATAGCAACGAGATGGGAGAGTGTCTCCACGTACCCTCATAGACTGAAAGCGGAAGCGTTTAGTAACGCGGTTGATGTAGTCGAACGTCTTCACGATCCAACCGATCCAAGTACCGAACGTACGGCACCTCCGTGTTTAGCACGCGTTCAGCACGATGACGTCCCTTGAGCTCTTGATCCAGTAGAGGGACGAGGGAGAGTTCCGTTAGCACGACGGCGTGGCGACGGTGATGATGAAGTTACCGGCGCAGGGCTTCACCTAAGCATCACGATGATATGACGACTGAGGTGTTAAACTGTGGAAGGGGGCACCGCACACGGCTAAGAGATTGTCTGTTGTGCTTTAGGGCGCCCCCCTGCCCACGTATATAAAGGAGGGGGAGGAGGAGGCCGGCCAAGGGGGAGGCGCGCCAAGGGGGGGGGGGTCCTACTAGGAGTCTAGGACTCCAAACCTAGTAGGATTCGGCCCCCCTTTCCTTCCAACAGAGAGGGGGAAAGGGGAAAGGAGGGAGAGGGAGAAGGAAAAAGGGGGGCCGCGCCCCCTCCCCTTGTCCAATTCGGATTGGGGCAAGGGGGGCGCGCCCCACCTCCTGTGGACTGCCTCCTCTCCTCCACCATGGCCCATTAGGCCCAATAACTTTCCCGGGGGGTTCCGATAACCTCCCAGTACTCCGATAAATCCCCGAACCTTATCGGAACCATTCCGATATCCGTATATAACCTTCCAATATATCAATCTTTACCTCTCGACCATTTCAAGACTCCTCGTCATGTCCGTGATCTCATCTGGGACTCCGAACAAACTTCGGTCATCAAATCACATAACTCATAATATAAATCGTCATCGAACATTAAGCGTGCGGACCCTACGGGATCGAGAACTATGTAGACATGACCGAGACACATCTCCGGTCAATAACCAATAGCAGAACCTAGATGGACATATTGGCTCCTACATATTCTACGAAGAACTTTATCGGTCAAATCGCATAACAACATATGTTATTCCCTTTGTCATCGGTATGTTACTTGCCCGAGATTCGATCGTCGGTATCATCATACCTAGTTCAATCTCGTTACTGGCAAGTCTCTTTACTCGTTCTGTAATGCATCATCCCGCAACTAACTCACTAGTCACATTGCTTGCAAGGCTTATAGTTGAAAGGATTGAGAAGAGGTGTCTAGAGGGGGGTGAATAGACTCTTAGCCAAGAAAAGTAGCAGTTTTTAATTTCTTTAAGTTGAGGTGGAGTTTTAGCACAAGTTTAAACATTCACAATACATATCAAGCAAGCATGACATGAGTATGTGAGCAGCGGAAAGTAAAGCATGCAATTTGCAAGAATGTAAAGGGATGGGATTGGAGTGTGCAAACGCAATTGGAGACACGGAGATTTTTGGCGTGGTTCCGATAGGTGGTGCTATCGTACATCCACATTGATGGAGACTTCAACCCATGAAGGGTAACGGTTGTGTGAGCCCACGGAGGGATCCACCCACGAAGGGTCCATGAAGAAGCAACCTTGTCTATCCCACCATGGCCATCACCCACGAAGGACTTGCCTCACTAGGGTAGATCTTCATGAAGTAGGCGATCTCCTTGCCCGTACAAACTCCTTGGTTCAACTCCACAATCTTGACGGAGGCTCCCAAGTGACACCTAACCAATCTAGGAGACACCACTCTCCAAAAGGTAATAGATGGTGTGTTGATGATGAACTCCTTGCTCTTCTGCTTCAAATGATAGTCGCCCCAACACTTAACTCTCTCTCATAGATTTGGATTTGGTGGAAAGATGATTTGAGTGGAAAGCAAGTTGGAGAAGGCTAGAGATCAAGATTTATGTGGTTGGAATGGAATATCTTGACCTCAACACATGAGTAGGTGGTTCTCTCTCAGAAAATGTATGCTGGAAGTGTAGGCATGTTCTGATGGCTCTCCTCACGAATGAAGAGTGGGTGGAGGGGTATATATAGCCTCCACACAAAATCTAACCGTTACACACAAATCACCAAACTCGGTGGGACCGAATTGGAAAACTCGGTCGGACCGATTCAGTTCATAATGTGACCGTTAGGCATTTCGGTGGGACCGATATGATCAACTCGGTGGGACCGATGTGCTAGGGTTAGGGTAAAACCTCAGCTCGGTTTGACCGATTACACAAACTCGGTGGGACCGATTTTGTTAATGAGCTAACCGGAGAGTTGGTCAGGCAAACTCGGTGAGACCGATTACAAATCTCGGTAAGACCGAAATTATTGCAACAGCCAACAGAGAGTTTGCAAGCCCATCTCAGTGAGAGCGAGATCCCATCGGTGAGACCGAATTGATTAGGGTTTCTGGCATTGGCTATGTCAAGTGAACTCGGTGGCGCCAGATAGAATGTCTCGGTGGGGCTGAGTTTGACTTTTTGGTTTGGGGCATATGTGGATATGAGAAAGTGGTTGAGGGTTTTGGAGCATATCACTAAGCACTGTGAGCAAGCAAGCCATTAAGCAACACCTCATCCCCTTTTAATAGTATTGGCTTTCCTATGGACTCAATGTGATCTTGGATCACTAAAAGTAAAATGTAGAGTCTTGAGCTTTTGAGCTTGAGCCAATCTTTTGTCCTTAGAACCTTGAAGGGGTTCCACATCCTCTTGTCCACGCCACTCCATCTGTTGAACTTGTCTGAAATATTCTAGATAGAACATTAGTCCAACAAGAGCTATGTTGACATTAATTACCAAAACCACCCAGGGAGCACTTGTGCTTTCAATCTCCCCCTTTTTGGTAATTGATGACAACATACATCAAAGCTTTAGGTAAAGATAAAGAGAATAGCAAGTAAAGCTTTGGAAAGACATGTAACATGCATTGGCTCCCCCTACATGTATGCAATCATGTCAATATGGAATATACGAGCATGTGAATGCATAAACATGACAGAGCAAGCAATGTGTTACATGTATCTTGGCTATATGCATCACAGAAAATGAAGTGAAGATATGAAGTTGTAACTTCATGCTCATGATTCTTTCTTGCAAACAATATGTACATTAGCAAGAAATCATCATGCACATGAGTGTGATGCATGTACTTACCTTGTGGTCTTGAGTTGACTTAGGAAGAGATGACCCTGAGTAAACAGGGTTAGATAACACAGATACAACTACTAGACAGAGCAAACAAAAGAGCCACAAGAGTACCCAGACTGGGATGACATGTAGAGAGTGAGTACTAGGTACTCTATTGGATATAGACATGTCCCCAAGGAAAAAGATATGCAATGAATTCAAGATTTCCTTCCCTAGCAGTCTTTCTCCCCCTGAATCTTCTATGGGATAATGGGAGAACATAGGGAAGAAAAATCAGAGCAAAATAGATCAGATCACAAATCATAACACAAATTGACATGTCTTTCCCCTCTTCAAGACATGTGACTTCTCTCCTCTTGAACACCAAGCATCTGGGGCCTTTGATGTGATTCTCTCTCTCTCTCCCTGTTTCTCTCTCTCCCCTTTTGAAGTGAATAAGCTTTGATGTGATCTCTCTCCCCCTTTGACATCAATTTCCAAGAAGGGATCTTCTGGAGTGTGAGTCAAAATAGGTTTGGTCCTTGAGTCACAGAGCAAAGCAGCATATAGAATATGATGCTGGTAGAGGACGAATCATTGAGTGGAACTGGAACAAAAGTGCAGGAACAAGTGGCAAATTGTCTTCTCTGCAGTGAAGTCGGTGACACTGAGATATACTTTTCGGTTGCACCGAAATGGTTCGGTTTAACCGAAAGTGGTAGATCGGTGTGACCGAGTTTAACACAGAGAAAGAGCAGTTGTCACCTCAGCTCACTAGGCAAATAAGATATCACAAAGATTTGCAAGGAATTAACTGAAGGATTTGCAATGAATTAGATGCGGGAAATGCAGAACAAAACCGTCAGAAGAAAAGAAAGATCTAGATGAAGTTTTTTTTATTAGAAAGAAGGGGAACAAATATGCAAACAACAAATGCAAGAACTCAGAGAAACACTAGAGAACTTCATCTAGAATTGGGCGGCGACAAAGTCACCTATGTTAGAGTATATTGATTGAGGAGCCAAGTGAGAACACTTGATCACAAGTCATACTCATCGTTAAAGCTCAAAGTGGGGTTACCATTTTACGTTTAAGCATTTGATGTATTCACATCTTGTTGAGCTGCTTTGACCCATAACTTGGGGTAAAGCTTCTCTAAGATGGAATAGCATACCTTGGGTGGTCGTGTTGAACTTCATCATGTAGTTGAACTTGTGTGGAGTGCTCAAGGTTGATGTAGCGCATCAATGGTTGGGAGCACCACTTGTAGTTTGAGTTCATCTACCTACATGGGTTAGTCTTGCAAGGAAGAGCACTTGTGTATCCAACATGACAATCATGAAATTTGATACCAAATGAAATTAGATATATATATATATATAAAATTTGTCAAAGTATATGTTGAAGGGTTTCATGCTTCCTTGTCTTCAACCACCATGGTGTAGAAACTTGGTGATGTAGAGATTGCTCAAGATGTGAGTGGATTGCAATCTCATGGATTTAGATTCATCCAAGTACCTACAAGGGTTAGATAGCATGAAAGGGTATAAATATATCCAAGACATATGATTATCATCATAAGAGAAGAATCAAGGATTAGTCATAGGCTCATGGCTTGCATGTATCCACATGGAGTTCCTACTCCAAGTTTGAAGCATCAATGATGTTCAATTCACCTCTCAAACGGCAAAATACTTTCTCATCAAGTGGTTTGGTGAATATATCCGCCAATTGCTTATCGGTACGAACATGCTTAAGATCAATGTCCCCTTTAGAAACATGATCTCGAATGAAATGATGACGAACTTCAATGTGCTTAGTTCGAGAATGTTGCACGGGATTTGTGAGCAATCTTAATAGCACTCTCATTGTCACAAAGTAATGAACATGTTTCACATAGATCCCATAATCCTTAAGAGTTTGGGTCATCCAAAGTAACTGAGCACAACATGAACCGGCGGCAATGTATTCCGCTTCGGCGGTGGATAAGGATACCGAGTTTTGTTTCTTGGAGGACCAAGACACAAGAGATCTACCAAGAAATTGACAAGTACCCAAAGTGGATTTTCTATCAACCTTCTCTCCGGCATAGTCCGAATCGGAGTAGCCAACAAGATCAAAAGAGGACCTCTTAGGATACCAAATGCCAAAATTTGGTGTATGTATTAAGTATCTCACTATCCTTTTCACAGCCTTAAGATGATTCTTTGGGGGCCGCTTGATATCGTGCACACATGCACATACTTAGCATAATATCGGGACGGGAGGCACATAGATATAACAATGGACCAATCATAGAGCGGTAAACCTTTTGATCAACCGATTTGCCATCCTTCATCAAGTCAAGATGTCCACTAGTAGGCATGGGCGTTTTCATACCTTTGCTTTCTTGCATGTTGAACTTCTTGAATAAGTCCTTGGTGTACTTTGTTTGAGAAACAAATGTGCCTTCCTTAGTTTGCTTGATTTGCAAACCAAGAAAGAACTTGAGTTCACTCATCATAGACATCTCAAACTTCTTCAACATTAGCTTCCCAAACTTTTCACTAAAATGAGGGTTAGTCGAACCAAATATGATATCATCAACATAAATTTGGCACACAAATAATTCACCATTAACCCTTTTAGTAAAAAGAGTAGAATCTATTTTTCCAATCTCAAAGCCTTTTTCAATAAGGAACTTGGTCAAGCATTTATACCACGCTCTAGGAGCTTGTTTAAGACCATAAAGAGCTTTGTGAAGTTTGTAAACATGGCCGGGTTTCTTCAGATTGACAAAGCCGGGAGGTTGTTTAACATAAACTTCCTCCTCAATTTCACCATTTAGAAAAGCACTTTTAATATCCATTTGGTACAAGGTGATATCATGGTGATTAGCATAGGCAAGTAAGACGTGGATGGACTCAAGTATAGCAATGGGGGCATATGTCTCACCGTAGTCCATACCGTCGACTTGAGTGTAGCCTTGGGCGACGAGACGTGCTTTGTTGTGGACAACTTGACCATCTTCGTCTTGCTTTTTGCGAAACACCCATTTGGTACCGATGATGTTGTGGTCATTGTCGGGCTTCTCGACCAATGTCCACACTTGGTTTCCCTCAAAGTTGTGTAGCTCTTCATGCATGGCATTTATCCAATCCGGATCTTCCAATACTTCTTCAACCTTCATAGGTTCAATGCTAGAGATGAATGAATAATGTTCACAAAAGTTAGCTAAACGAGTTTTAGAGCGAGTGATTCTCCCGGTTTGAATATTATTGAAGATTTGTTCGACGGGATGGTCTCTTGAGACTCTTGCTCGAACTCGTGAGAGCTTTTGCTTGGGTCGGGGTGGAACATCTTCTTCATCATCTTGGCCTTCTTCATTATTGACGTTGTCGTTCTCTCGTCGTGGTGGAGAAGGAGGTTGATGTGGTTCATCTTGATGCATTTCCTCGTTTTCTTCATCTTGGCATGTCCCACTTGTGGATGCTTCCATGTCAACTCGTGGTTCACCTTGACGTGAGGTAGAAGCTTCCACTCGGACGAGGTACTCTCCTTCACCTCCGTTGGACGAATCTTTCCAATAGACAAGTCTTGGATTGCTTCCGAAGGGTCTTTGTCTCCTACATCAATTGGCAATTGCTCTACTTGCGAGCCATTAGATTCATCAAACTTCACATCTACCGTCTCTTCAACCTTTCGGGTGAAGTTATGGTAGACACGGTAAGTATGAGAGTTTGAGCCATAACCAAGTAGGAAACCCTCATGAGATTTGGGAGCAAATTTAGAATGATGATGCTTATCAAGAATGTAGCACTTTGAGCCGAATACTCGAAAGTATCCAACTTGGGGTTTGTTACCGGTGAGGAGCTCGTATGCCGTCTTGCCGAGTAGCTTGTGAAGATACAAGCGATTTGTTGCATGACAAGCCGTCTCAACCGCTTTCGCCCAAAAGTGTTTTGGAGTCTTGTACTCATCAAGCATCGTTCTCGCCATCTCAATAAGAGTCCGATTCTTCCTCTCAACAACTCCATTTTGTTGAGGTGTGTACGTGGCCGAGAACTCAAGTGAGATACCTTCTCGTCAAGAAAGGTATCCACATTTGCGTTCTTGAACTCCGTTCCATTGTCGCTTCGAACCTTCTTGATCTTCACTTCAAATTGATTTGGGGCCTTCCTAGCGAAGTTCTTGAAGATCTTTTGGACCTGCGATTTATCATCAAGAAAGCACACCCACGTAAATCTTGAAAAATCATCGACTATCACTAGAGCAAATGAGTTACCACCGAGACTTTTGTAGGCATTGGGACCAAAGAGATCCATATGAAGTAGCTCGAGCGGTCTTCTCGTGGTCATGATGTTCTTCACGGGGTGACTTCCTCCTACTTGTTTTCCTGCTTGACAAGCACTACACAATCTATCCTTGTCAGATATAACATCTTTCACTCCAAGGATATGATCACCTTTAATAAGCTTATCAAGATTTCGCATGCCCACATGACCTACTGCCACAACCAGCCTTTCGAAGATTTAGCAATTAAGCAAGTTCTAGGTTGAGCCTTTTTAGTGAAATCAACAATGTAAAGATCACCTCTACGTATACCGGTAAAGACCATTTTATGATTGTCTCTACGAAACACTTGGCAATCTACTTCAGTAAATAGGACCTTGAAACCAAAGTCAGCAAGTCTAGATACGGAAAGTAAATTGTAGCCAAGAGATTCAACGAGCATAACATTTTGTATGGAGCTATCATGTGAGATGGACACCTTACTAAGGCCAACCACCTTACCCTTAGAGTTATCACCAAAAGTGACATACTTTCGAGGGCCGTCGTTTTCAGCAAGCTCACGAAACATATCCTTATCTCCAGTCATATGATTGGTGCATCCACTATCAAGGACCCATTCCTTTCCTCCAGCCATGTAGCCGCGAAGATTTGCCATAAGACCAAAGTGTCTCATAGATTCATCGAGATCAAAGTCACTATCATCATCCTCATCATAGTATCCATGTTCAACATCGTCTTGTGATGGATCAATTCCTAGAGAGAGAGTGATTCATTAGAAGTATGACCGTAACAATGTTCATCTCTATCGATTCTAATGACTTCCGAAATGATATTGCTAATAATTCCAACATCTCCTTTGGCACGCATGAGATCACGAAGCTCAAACAGGCAATCATCAAACTTAGGATCACTAGTACTCATCCTATTCAAGGCAATAGACTTATGGAGAATCTCATCTAGATTTTTCAAGGAATAATTTGGGAATCGTTCCTCAAGAAATCTCCATATGGTGTAAGCACAATCAAGAGCAGGTAAGCTAGCAATCAAATTTTTGGGCAATCCTCTAATGATAAGATTGATAGTTATAAGATTGCGAATCATGTTAAGATCCTCATCGGGAGTGGGATGCAAAGGATCACTAGGGGGAATGCAAGGACTAGTAATGTACTTGTTCAAATGATATTCATTGAAAATCTCAAGCATCTCATTTTTCCACTCATGAAAGTACTCTCCATCAAGAATAGGACTCTATGTCTAAGACTCCCCAACGTAGACTCATCCATCTTCCTCCAAAGGTGTTTAAACCAAAGCAATGGAGACCAATGCTCTGATACCAATTGAAAGGATCGAGAAGAGGTGTCTAGAGGGGGGGGTGAATAGACACTTAGCCAAGAAAAGTAGCAGTTTTAATTTCTTTAAGTTGAGGTAGAGTTTTAGCACAAGTTTTAACATTCACAATACATATCAAGCAAGCATGACAAGAGTATGTGAGCAGCGGAAAGTAAAGCATGCAATTTGCAAGAATGTAAACGGATGGGATTGGAGTTTGCAAACGCAATTGGAGACACGGAGATTTTTGGCATGGTTCCGATAGGTGGTGCTATCGTACATCCACATTGATGGAGGCTTCAACCCACGAAGGGTAACGGTTGCGCGAGTCCACGGAGGGCTCCACCCACGAAGAAGCAACCTTGTCTATCCCACCATGGCCATCGCCCACGAAGGACTTGCCTCACTAGGGTAGATCTTCACGAAGTAGGCGATCTCCTTGCTCGTACAAACTCTTTGGTTCAACTCCACAATCTTGACGGAGGCTCCCAAGTGACACCTAACCAATCTAGGAGACACCACTCTCCAAAAGGTAATAGATGGTGTGTTGATGATGAACTCCTTGCTCTTTGTGCTTCAAATGATAGTCTCCCCAACACTCAACTCTCTCTCACAGATTTGGATTTGGTGGAAAGATGATTTGAGTGGAAAGCAAGTTGGAGAAGGCTAGAGATCAAGATTTATGTGGTTGGAATTAATGGAATATCTTGACCTCAACACATGAGTAGGTGGTTCTCTCTTAGAAAATGTATGCTGGAAGTGTAGGCATGTTCTGATGGCTCTCCTCACGAATGAAGAGTGGGTGGAGGGGTATATATAGCCTCCACACAAAATCTAACCGTTACACACAAATCACCAAACTCGGTGGGACTGAATCAGAAAACTCGACCGGACCGATTCAGTTCATAATGTGACCGTTAGGCATTTCGGTGGGACCGATATGATCAACTCGGTGGGACCGATGTTCTAGGGTTAGGGTGAAACCTCATCTCGGTTTGACCGATTACAGAACTCGGTGGGACCGATTTTGGTAATGAGCTAATCAGAGAGTTGGTCAGGCAAACTCGGTGAGACCGATTACAAATCTCAGTAAGACCGAAATTATTGCAACAGGCAACATAGAGTTTGCAAGCCCATCTCGGTGAGACCGAGATCCCATCGGTGAGACCGAATTGAGTAGGGTTTCTGGCAGTGGCTATGTCAAGTGAACTCGGTGGCGCCGGATAGAATGTTTCGGTGGGGCCGAGTTTGACTTTTTGGTTTGGGACATATGTGGATATGAGAAAGTGGTTGAGGGTTTTGCAGCATATCACTAAGCACTGTGAGCAAGCAAGCCATTAAGCAACACCTCATCCCCTTTTAATAGTATTGGCTTTCCTATGGACTCAATGTGATCTTGGATCACTAAAAGTAAAATGTAGAGTCTTGAGCTTTTGAGCTTGAGCCAATCTTTTGTCCTTAGAACCTTGAAGGGGTTCCACATCCTCTTGTCCACGCCACTCCATCTGTTGAACTTATCTGAAATTTTCTAGATAAAAAATTAGTCCAACAAGAGATATGTTGACATTAACTACCAAAACTACCCAGGGAGCACTTGTGCTTTCAATAGTGATGAGCATTACCGAGAGGGCCCAGAGATACCTCTCTGGTACACGGAGTGACAAATCCTAATCTTGATCTATGCCAACTCAACAAACACCTTCACAGACACCTGTAGAGAATCTTTATAATCACCCAGTTACGTTGTGATGTTTGATAGCACACAAGGTGTTCCTCCGGTATTCGGGAGTTGCATAATCTCATAGTCAGAGGAACATGTATAAGTCATGAAGAAAGCAATAGCAATAAAACTAAACGATCATAATGCTAAGCTAATGGATGGGTATTGTCCATCACATCATTCGCTAATGATGTGATCCCGTTCATCAAATGACAACAAATGTCTATGGTTAGGAAACTTAACCATCTTTGATTAACGAACTAGTCAAGTAGACGCATACTAGGGACACTCTGTTTGTCTATGTATTCACACATGTACTAAGTTTTCGGTCAATACAATTCTAGCATGAATAATAAACATTTATCATGATATAAGGAAATATAAATAACAACTTTATTATTGCCTTTAGGGCATATTTCCTTCATATTTTGCTTCGGGGGCTTCTTTTGGTGCATAAAAAATCTCCGTAAATTTTCAGCTCATTTGGACTCCGTTTGATATTCCTTTTATGCGAAACTCAAAAACAAGGGGAAAACAGAAACTGGCACTGGGCTCTAGGTTAATAGGTTAGTCCCAAAAATCATATAAATGCATGTAAAACATCCAAGATAGATAATATAATAGCATGGAACAATCAAAAGTCATAGATACGTTGGAGACGTATCAAGGACACATGGGAATTACTGTCAAGCTAGTTTTCATCATGATCGTATGATTCACGTTCGTTACTTTGATAATTTGATATGCGGGTGGATCGGTGCTTGGGTGCTGCCCTTCCTTGGACAATCCTCCCACTTATGATTAACCCCTCTCGCAAGCATCTGCAACTACGAAAGAAGAATTAAGATAAATCTAACCATAGCATGAAACATATGTATCCAAATTAGCCCCTTACGAAGCAACGCATTAACTAGCGTTTAAGCTTCTGTCACTCTAGCAACCCATCATCTACTTATTACTTCCCAATGACTTCCCCTAGGCCCAAATCATTGTGAAGTGTCATGTAGTCAACGTTCACATAACACCACTAGAGGAGAGACAACATACATCTCATCGAAATATCAAACGAATACCAAATTCACATGATTAATTATAACAAGACTTCTCCCATGTCCTCAAGAACAAACGTAACTACTCACAAAGCATATTCATGTTCATAATTAGAGGAGTATTAATTTTCATTAAGGATCTGAACATATGATCTTCCACCGAATAAACCCACTAGCATCAACTACAAGGAGTAATCAACACTACTAGCAACCCACAGGTACCAATCTGAGGTTTTGAGACAGAGATCGGATACAAGAGATGAACTAGGTTTTGAGAGGAGATGGTGTTGGTGAAGATGTTGATGGAGATTCACCCCCTCTCAATGAGAGGATCGTTGGTGATGACGATGGAGATGATTTCCCCCTCCGGGAGGGAAGTTTCCCCAGCAGAACAGCTCCGCCGGAACCCTAGATTGGTTCTGCCCAGGTTCCGCCTCGAGACGGCGGCGCTTCCTCCCGAAAGCTTCCTTCTGATTTTTTCCAGGTCAAAACACACCATATAGCAGAACATGGGCACCGGAGGCCTGATAGGGGGCCTATAAGGCAGGGGGTAGGGCGCGCCCCCAGCCTTGTGGATGGCTGGTGGCCCCCCTCTGGTGCTTTCTTCGCCCAATATTTTTCATTAATTCCAAAATAACTCTCCGTGAAGTTTCATGACATTTGAAGTTGTGTAGAATAGTTCTCTAATATTTGCTCCTTTCCAGCCCAAAATTCCAGTTGCCGCCATTCTCCCTCTTCATGTAAACCTTGTGAAATAAGAGAGAAAAGGCATAAGTATTGTGTTATAATGTGTAATAACAGCCCATAATGCAATAAATATCAATATAAAAGCATGATGCAAAATGGACGTATTAACCCCCCCCCCCCCCCAAGCTTAGACCTCGCTTGTCCTCAAGCGAAAGCCGAAATAAAAAAATATGTCCACATGTTTAGAGATAGAGGTGTCGATCAAGTAAAATACGGACATGAGGGCATCATGATCATCTTTAGAACAGCAAGATATAATGTCATATAATTCTTTATGCTAAAGTAACAATTCGTTCACAAGGAAAAGTATGAATAAAAAACTTCATTGAAAACTAACAAACTATGATCTCAGTCATTGAAGCAATTGCAATTTATCATAACATCAAAAAGAGTCAATTTAAGAGCTTTTCAGCAAGTCCACATACTCAACTATCATCTAGTCTTGCACAATTGCTAACACTCACGCAATACTTATGGGTTCAAAGCCTCAGTCGGGCACAGAGAAAGACAGGGGCTTACAGTATCGCCTCCCAACCTTTTACCTCAAGGGTAATGTCAATAATAATACTTTATGATAACCTACATCCGAGTGGATATATATATATATATATATATATATATATATATATATATATATATATATATATATATATATATGGATCTCTCCAACACATAATGCTTGCCAAAAGGAAAAAGTAAAAAAGGAAAGGTGAAGATCACCATGACTCTTATATAAGGGTAGAAGATAAAAGTAAAAGATAGGCCCTTCGTAGAGGGAAGCAAAGGTTGTCATGCGCTTTTATGGTTGGATGCACAAAATCTTAATGCAAAAGAACATCACTTCTTATTGCCACTTGTGATAAAGAACTTTATTATGCAGTCCATCGCTTTTATTTCTTCCACATCACAAGTTCGTACAAAGCTTATTTTCTTCACACTAATAGATCATACATATTTAGAGAGCAATTTTTATTGCTTGCACCGATGACTACTTACTTGAAGGATCTCACTCAATCCATATGTAGGTATGGTGGACTCTCATGGCAAAACTGGTTTAAGGGATGTTTGGGAGCACAAGTAGTATCTATACTTGGTGCAAAGAATTTGGCTAGCATAAGAGGGAAAGGCAAACTCAACATGTTGGAGGATCCATGACAATATAACTTCTATTCGGATATAAGAAAACATAACCCATTATGTTGCCTTCCTTGTCCAACATCAACTTTTGAGCATGTCATATTATAATGAGTGCTCACAATTACAAAAGATGTCCAAGATAGTATATTTATATGTGAAGCCTCTCATTCTTTATTACTTCCTATTAATTGCAACAATGACCAAACTATGTTTGTCAACTCTCAACAACTTTTATTCATCATACTCTTTGTTTGTGAAGTCATTACTCTCCATAAGATCAATATATGATCTTTTTATTTCTTTTTATTACTTATTTTATTTAATTCCCTCAAGATCATAACAAGAAAGCAAAACCCTCAACTCAAAACTACTCTTTATTATATATAACTCACGGACACGATTACATAGATAGATCTCGAAACAAAACTCAAAGCTAGATCATACTAAAACTTTATTCTACTAGATCAAGATATAACCAAAAGGATTGAACTAAAAAATGATAAAGGTAAAAGTGTGATGGTGACACGATACCGGGGCACCTCCCCCAAGCTTGGCAGTTGCCAAGGGGAGTGCCCATACCCATGTATTTATGTCTCTTTCTTAGGAGGTGGTGATGTGATATTCTTGGCGATGATGCCCCTTAGGATTCAATTCTTTTCCTCGAGCTTATTTATTTTGCTGCTTAAGATCCATTACTTCCTTGCGAAGTTTACCCATGACGGCTAGAGCTCCATTCACCCATGGATGTTTCATAGCTGCGAGAGAAAAGGCAACACTCTTTTTCATATTTTCATAAGATAAAAATCTAGCATTGCGAGGAATGACCGAATTTAGTATTGCTGAGCTCTGAAGTTCCTCCAGCATGAATCTAGTTTGAAGACGAGAGGTAACTTCTTGATCCTCCTCCATGGCATCCACCCTTTTCAATTCAGCCTCCATCTCTTCCTCTGTTGATTGCCCGAAGTGGTCAGCTTTGTTGTATGCTCGTGGGCCCGGTGTCGGGTGAGATACCCGACTCTCCCCGACCTACTCTTGCGAAGACATCTTGCTCTAAATCTGCTGCAGAAATAGCTGAAAACAAAAACAGAGGATTTTGTCGTGGTACGGTGGTCAAAACCTTCGGGAGATTATATAATGAATTTTTACCGACCAAAAAAGTATCATGCAAGAAAATGGGTCTGGAGGGCACACAAGGTGGCCACAAGGCAGGGGGCGCGCCCTCCACCCTTGTGGATGTCCCGTGCGCTCTTCGGACTACTTTTAATTTTCCTAAATTTTTAAATATTCCAAAACGGAGAAAAATTGCCATTAGAACAGTTTTGGAGTCCGTTTACTTACAGTACCACATACCTATTCCTTTTCGGAGTCTGAAACATTCTGGAAAGTGTCCCTTATGTACTCCTCCGGTGCTACGGTGTCAATTATATTGGTCTCAACATTTATGGGAGTACCTGAGATATAATGTTTGATTCTTTGACCGTTTACCACCTTCGGATTTGTGCCCTCGGCGTTGTTGATTTTTATGACACCGGAACGACAGACCTCCTCGATAATGTAAGGAACTTCCCATTTAGAGAGAAGCTTTCCTGCAAAAAATCTTAAACGAGAGTTGTATAGCAAAACATGATCACCTACATTAAACTCACGCTTTTGTATCCTTTTGTCATGCTATCTTTTAACCTTTTCTTTAAACAACTTGGCATTCTCATAGGTTTGGGTTCTCCATTCATCAAGCGAGCTAATGTCAAATAACCTCTTCTCACCGGCAAGTTTGAAATCATAGTTGAGCTATTTAATAGCCCAATATGCCTTATGTTCTAATTCAAGAGGTAAGTGACATGCTTTTCCATAAACCATCTTATACAGACACACACCCATAGGGTTCTTATAAGCAGTTCTATAAGCCCATAATGCATCATCAAGTTTCTTAGACCAGTTCTTTCTAGATCTATTAACAGTCTTTTGTAAAATCAATTTAATCTCTTTATTGCTCAATTCTACTTGACCACTAGACTGAGGATGATATGGAGATGCAATTATATGGTTAACATCATATTTAGCAAGCATTTTACCGAAAGCACCATGAATAAAATGTGAACCACCATCAGTCATTAAATATCTAGGGACTCCACAGCTCAGAAAAATAACTTCTTTAAGCATCTTAATAGAAGTGTTATGATCAGCACTACTAGTTGGAATAGCTTCTACGCACTTAGTAACGTAATCAACAGCAACTAAAATATGTGTATACCCATTAGAGGAAGGAAAAGGTCCCATATAATCAAAGCCCCAAACATCAAATGGTTCAATAACAAGCGAATAATTCATAGGCATTTCCTGACGTCTACTAATATTACCAATTCTTTGACATTCATCACAATACAAGACAAACTTACGAGCATCCTTGAAGAGAGTAGGCCAATAAAAACCAGATTGTAATACCTTATGTGCAGTTCTATCTCCAGCATGGTGTCCCCCGTAAGCCTCAGAGTGACACTTGCGTAGGATCTGTTCCTGTTCATGCTCAGGTACACAACGTCTAATAACACCATCTACTCCTTCTTTACAAAGGTGTGGGTCATCCCAAAAGTAATGTCTTAAATCATAGAAAAACTTTTTCTTTTGCTTGTATGTGATACTAGGTGGTATAAATTTAGCAACAATGTAATTAACATAATCAGCATACCATGGAGTATTACAAGAAGCATTAATGATAGTTAATTGATCATCAGGAAAACTATCATCAATAGGTAGTGGGTCATCAAGAACATTTTCTAACCTAGACAAGTTATCAGCAACGGGGTTCTCACCTCCCTTTCTATCAATAATATGCAAATCAAATTCTTGCAGCAAGAGAACCCATCTAATAAGTCTAGGTTTAGCATCTTTCTTTTCCATAAGATATTTAATAGCAGCATGATCAGTGTGAACAGTTACTTTGGAATCAACAATATAAGATCTGAACTTATCACAAGCAAATACAACTGCTAAAAATTATTTTTCAGTAGTAGCATAATTTCTCTCGGCACTGTCTAGAGTTTTACTAGCATAATGAATAACATTCAATTTCTTATCAACTCTTTGTCCTAGAACAGCACCAACAGCATAATCACTAGCATCACACATGATTTCAAAGGGTAAATTTCAATCAGGTGGTTGAACAATAGGTGCAGAAATCAAGGCTTTCTTAAGTATTTCAAATGCTTCTACACAATTGAGGGAGTCCTGGATTAGGGGGTCCTCGGGCGTCCGGACTATGGTACGTGGGCTGGACTGATGGGCTGTAAAGATACAAGACCGAAGACTATCTCCCGTGTCCGGATGGGACTCTCCTTGTTGTGGAAGGCAAGTTTGCCGTCCCAATATGAAGATTCCTTTCTCTGTAACCGACTTTGTACAACCCTAGTCCCCTCCGGTGTCTATATAAACCGGATGGCTTAGTCCGTAGGGACAAGAATCATAATCATAGTCATACAGGCTAGACTTCTAGGGTTTTAGCCATTACGATCTCGAGGTAGATCAACTCTTGTAATACTAATATTCATCAAGATCAAATAAGCAGGAAGTAGGGTATTACCTCCATAGAGAGGGCCCGAACCTGGGTAAACATCGTGTCCCCCGTCTCCTGTTACTATCGACCTTAGACACACAGTTCGGGACCCCCTACCCGAGATCCGCTGGTTTTGACACCGACATTGGTGCTTTCATTGAGAGCTTCGTTGTGTCGTCGTCAAGAGGTTCGATGGCCCCGTCCATCATCTACAACAATGTTGTCCAGGGAGAAACCTTCCTCCCCGGACAGATCTTCGTATTCGGCGGCTTCGCACTGCGGGCCAACTCGCTTGGCCATCTAGAGCAGATCAATAGCAACGCCCCTGGCCGTCAGGACAGATTTGGAAGCTTGAACTACGTCGCGGATATCCGCGGAGACTTGATCTTCAACGGATTCGAGACCACGGCAGCCGCTCCCTGTCTCCACGATGAACATGACTTAAATCTGTCATCGGACCATGCCCAGGGGATAGCGCCTGTAACAGCTCTGGCCCTAGATCCGGAGCAGATTGCGCCATCCGAGGACGGGAGGCTCAACCCCGCCACGGAAGCCGCAGACTCAGCGGCGTTGGAGCCGCACACCGACCCAACCTCGAGTGGTATCTGTGTCACAGAAACCTCGGACCCGTTTCCGGCTACAAGTTCCAAACAATGTGGGTCCGCGCACGACGAGCTTGATCAGGCATCGATCGTCGAATTCAGCTCCGCAGACATCTTTTGGCACTCGCCTTTAGGCAACTTACTAAACTCATTAAAAACACTCTCCTTAGCGGGGGACTCTCAGCCGAACTATATCCGGTTCAAACTGGAGGCTGACGATGGAGAATTTCGCTTCCCACCCCCCGCCCACTTAATAGCCATTGTCGAAGACTTAATCGACATGCTCGATTACGGCTCCGAAGACATCGACGGTATGGACGACGATGTTGGAGAGGAGCAGGCCGAAAACCCACCGTTCACCGGACGATGGACGGCCACCTCCTCATACGACGTATACATGGTGGATGCACCAAAAGAGAATAGTGGCGATGACAAGGAAGATCCAGTTGAGGATAAACCTCCTGATATACAACAAAAGCGCCGACGTTAGCGGCGCCGCTCTAAATCACGCCGCAACAAAGACAGCAACATCGGCACAGGAGAAGATAACACTCCGGACGGTGCCGAAGACAATGAAGACCCCGTTGAGGCAACTTCCGAACAAGACGAACAGGAAGACGGGCAAGTTAGCCCTGATGAACAGGCCACACACGAAGACTCGGAGGACAGTAATTATCTTCCACTCTCTGAGGATGAGGTGAGCCTCGGCACCGCGGATTTTATTGTGCCAGAGGAACCTCTCGAGCAGGAGCGCTTTAAGCGCCGACTAATAGCCACTTCCAGAAGCCTGGAAAAGAAGCAGCAACAGCTTCAAGCTGATCAAGATCTGCTCAACGATAGATGGACTGATGTCCTGGCAGCTGGCCTTAAGCGCCCAGCCAAAAGTTACCCGAAGCGCAAATTGCTACCTCAGTTTGATGATGAGGCGCTGGAGCCCGTACCATCATCGCGCAATGCGGCTGACCGACCACCACGTGGTGGGGATAAAGCGGCAACTCAAGCCGAACACCAGCCCGCCCCACCTCACCGTAAAGGCAGAGATAAAACAGCTCGGGGACATACATACGACCTGCGGTAGGACTTGGACAGTAGAGCAGGTCAGAACAGATCGATCTATGGATCACGGGGACGGTCCCCGACACGCGACAACGGCTACCTAGCCGGACGCAAGAATCATACTCACGCCCGGGCTGAGAACCGCAGACGGACTCCATCCGAGCTACGTCGTGACGTGGCCCGATATAGAGGCGCCGCACACCCCCTTTGCTTCACTGACGAGGTAATGGAGCACGAATTCCCAGAAGGGTTTAAACCCGTAAACATCGAATCATACGATGGGACAATAGACCCCGCGGTATGGATCGAGGATTTTCTTCTTCACATTCATATGGCCCGCGGCGATGATCTCCATGCCATCAAATACCTCCCACTAAAACTCAAAGGACCAGCCCGGCACTAATTGAACAGTCTGCCCGAAAACTCCATCGGCAACTAGGAGGACTTGGAAGAGGCCTCCCTTGACAACTTCCAAGGTACATATGTTCGACCTCCGGATGCCGACGACTTAAGTCACATAATTCAGCAGCCCGGAGAGTCAGCCAGGAAACTCTGGACTAGGTTCTTAACCAAAAAGAATCAGATCGTCGACTGTCCGGATGCCAAATCCCTGGCGGCCTTTAAGCACAGCATCCCAGACAAATGGCTCGCCTGACACCTCGGCCAAGAAAAGCCGAAGTCCATGGCAGCCCTTACGGCACTTATGACCCGCTTTTTTGCGGGCGAAGATAGCTGGCTAGCCCGTAGCAACAACAATGCAAGTGAACCTGGCACTACGGAAGCCAGAAATAGCAACGGCAAGCCCCAACGCAACAGACACAAGCGTCGAAACAACGGTGATAAAACCGACGACACGGCGGTCAACACCGGATTCAGCGGCTCCAAGTCCGGCCAGCGGAAGAAGCCGTTCAAAATGAACAATTCAGGCCCATCCAGCTTGGACCGCATACTCGATCGCCCATGCCAGATACACGGCACCCCCGACAAACCAGCCAATCATACCAACAGAGACTGTTGGGTTTTTAAACAGGCCGGCAAGTTAAATGCCGAGAACAGGGAGAAGGGGTCGCAAAGTGAGGACGATGATGAGGACCCCGTCCACCGAATACAGGGGGCCATAAGAAGTTTCCCCCCAAGTTAAAACGGTGAACATGGTATATGCTACCCACATCCCCAAGAGGGAACACAAGCGCGCGTTCAGGGACGTCTATGCGGTGGAGCCAGTCGCCCCAAAGTTAAACCCATGGTCTTCCTGTCCGATCACTTTTGATCGCAGGGACCATCCGACAAGTATCCGTCATGGTGGTTCAGCCGCACTAGTCCTCGACCCAATCATTGATGGATTCCACCTCACGCGAGTCCCCATGGACGGTGGTAGCAGCCTAAACCTGCTCTATCAGGATACAACGCGCAAAATGGGCATTAATCCCTCAAGAATTAAGCCCACAAAGATTACCTTTAAAGGAGTCATACTAGGTGTAGAGGCCCGCTGTACGGGCTCAATCACCCTAGAGGTTGTCTTCGGATCCCCGGACAACTTCCGAAGCGAAGAGCTGATCTTCGATATCGTCCCCTTTCGCAGCGGCTATCACACACTGCTTGGACGAACCACATTTGCGCGCTTCAATGCGGTGCCACACTATGCTTATCTTAAGCTCAAGATGCCCGGACCACGCGGCGTCATAATAGTCAATGGAAACACAGAACGCTCCCTCCGTACCGAGGAGCACACCGCTGCGTTAGCAGCAGAAATACAGAGCGGCCTTCTCAAGCAGAACCTTAATTCGTCGGCCGAGCTCCCGGACACTGTCAAACGAGTCCGGACTACTCTGCAGCAGGACAGCCCAGCTCGTCAAGAGCTCGACTAGCAATTTGGCCTCCGTCCCTATCCCAACCAAGTGGCGGCATTCGTACCACGCGTACATAACTACGCACTCAAAATACCATGGGCATAGACGGAGGCATAACTAGCTTGTGATCCATAATACGGCTCGACCACTCCTGGACACACATACTTTCAATCCTTTTCAGGTTTCTATTTCGCAGGCTTCCTCTGACGACCTGACCATCGGTCCTCTCAACAGGATGGATACACCAAGATGGCAAGTAGCACTGGCGTACAAGAGAATTTCCAGGTGGTCTCTTCAACGATCACTCTACCTGTTTTTAGGACCTGCACGCAACTCTCCCTTGGTTGTGGCATGTTAAATAGTCCGGTTGCTTATTGCACCACTTGTACAAATACGCTTTGACGTATTAATGAAACTACAATGGAAACAGTTTGCGGCCCAGCTTCTGCGGCATTAGCTTCCTACCCCCTTCTTTTTTCCCTTGATAATCTTCACAAGTCGCACTCGTACACTTTGGTACGCTTTAAATCTGCCAAGGGCTTCATTGTGACCCATAATATGGCAACAAAGTCCCAACACTTTTTACAATATAGTTCGGCACCCCAAATTTAGCATTCTATGCATTGGCTCCGAATCATGCCTTTGGTCAATAGTTGGGTTGCCCGGCTCCTGTGCTTACTACCTTACGTTCCTCTATATCAGCTAGGGTAGTAAAGGGAGAACTACTGCGATTGTGTCCTGGTTTATCCGGATGAGCACCTCCGTAGAGAAAGCCGAAAACTGACTGTGATGATGCGGCGAGAGCCGGTCAGCTCTTTGGAGGTTTTTAATCTTTAGTGATTTTTTCCGCATTATGCGATGAATTGGCTCTTACCCGATCACGTGTTTACAGTACCCTAGTTCGGATACTAGGGGCTGCGCCTAAATTTTCATTGTCAAACTCCTATGGCTAAGTGAGGGTGATAAAGCCAAATAGTCTGATTGCCTGGTTCGTTGCGCTAAAACACCTCCTTCAAGGACCAAACAATTTATCAAGAGTGTTTAGATTCCATCCCGAACACCCCCGTACTACCTACGTGGGGGCGGAAGCCGACGACTGGCCAACTCTCGAAATTTCATAAACACGGCCGCACAGGAGGTAAAATATTAAACAAGCATTATATTACATAGTCGAACTTGTTTCATAATACAGAGCGAGACAATATGAATGTATTCATTCAAAGATTACATCTTTCATACATTGCTCCGCCACAATGCGGGATCCCTCCAGGACATCGCTAAAATATCGCTCCAGCGTGCAGTGCTCCTTGCCCACAGGCGGTCCCTCGGTCGCGACCTTGACGACATTCATCTTCGCCCACTGCATCTTGACACGGGCGAAGGCCATCCGCGCACCTTCGATGCAGACCGACCGCTTGATGGCATCAAGCCGAGGGCAGGCATCGACTAGCCGCTTCATGACACCAAAGTAGCTGCTGGATATGGCTTTGGCAGGCCACAGCCGGATTATTAAGTCCTTCATGGCCAGTTCGGCCACCCTATGCAATTCGACCACCTGTTTTAGCTGATCGCTAAAGGGCACCGGATGTTCTGGCACAAGGTATTGCGACCAGAACAGCTTCTCCATTGAGCTCCCTTCTTCGGCTCGGAAGAATTCTGCAGCATCAGAAACACTGCGCGGCAGATCCAAAACGCCCCTAGGGAACTCCAAATCCGGGTTAGTAAGAGATACCTCTTCTTCACATACTTGCTTTCTATACAAAAAGCCTTACCCGCCGCGATTTTCTTGGCCTCCTGGATCTCCTGGAGGGCGCCCTGGGCTTCAACCCGGGCCTCTTCCGTGCTTCGGCGAGCCTTGGCGAGTTCGGTCTCTTGAGCCAAAACATCGCGCTCCAAGGACTCGCATTTCTTCACGGCATCCTGGAGCTCTTGCTGGATCTCATCAAGCCTGGCCTCGTGCTTCTCACGAGCGGCTTGTTCCTTAGCAGCTTTCTCCTCGGGCTCGGCCAGCGCCTTTTTAAGGACCTCGACCTTGGTCGCCGCTCCTACAAACATCATGGCACTACGGTCAATAAACGTCATTCATTCTTTCCGAATATACAGCAAGTCTCCACATACCTTGCATGTCCTCTAGCTGCCTTTTTACAAGGCCGAGCTCTTCTTCGGCCCACTCTAGACTCTGCTTTAGTCCGGAGACCTCAGCAGCATGAGAGGTTGCAGCCAGCAACGACGCCTGCTTATTCACATAAGACATATTTCGTTAGTTTCTTGCGAAAATTACTTGATCCTCTGTCTGGCTTTTCTTTCAGAACGCCGGACAGTGTCTCAGGGGCTACTGTCTATACTATGACTTTCTCTTTTGCATAGCTTACCTCAAAGCCTGTCAGCAGGCTAGTGAAGGCTTCGGTCAGTTCGCTCTTGACGGATTGAACCCTCTCAACCACCGTACCCATAAGGATACGGTGTTCCTCCACAATGGAAGCGCCTTGTAGCGCTTCCAGCAGATTATCCGGTGCCTCTGGATGGACAGAGGTCACCGGCGGAATAGGCACACCTCCTCCCTTCGGAGGAGGCTGCTCGCTTGATTCCGGAGCCATGTAGGTCTCCGGGATGGTATCTGGCAGGGGGCGAATTGGATATGGCCCCCATCGCCACTTTCCATGGGGATTTTCTCCCCAAGGTGTCCGGTGGCCGAGGGTTCACCCTCCGGCGCCACCCTGACGGCCTCCTGAACCTCTCCCTGGCCTGGGAAGGTCCTTCGGGACAACACCTCGGTGTCGCCCTTGGCCTTGGGAGAGTAAGCCGTCGGCGGTGACTCGCTAGCCATCGCCTTCGAATCCAGCGAACCCCCTGATGAGGATCGCAGGGAGCTGTCGTGGGCCGGACTGCAATTGCATAATTCAACATGTTAAAGCTATGAAGTAGAGATGCCAGATATAGGGACGCATCAGGGTTTTTTAGTACTTACGATGCAGCCAGAGGCTTGTTTCGGGGGCGCGGCTCTGGGCTGCTGTCAACATCCCACATGGAGTTATCCGCGAGGGAACCCTTCCCCCACTTGGACGCTCCTGCCTCCAGACTAGTGGAGGCCGCCCTCTTCTTCCTTCCCCCCTCAGGGTGAGAATTGCTTTCTTCCTCCTCCTCGTCGTCTTCGGCGACAGAGGAGTGAGTCTTGTTGTCTTCGGACGACACGCCCGAAGCTCCCCTGCGGCGGAGGCCACTTCGGGCCCCCTTGGCCTTCTTCTCCGGTGCCTGGTAAGGCACCGGGACTGGCATCTTCATCAGAAGTGGGATGGCTGGTTCCTCGGGCAGCGGAGCCGGACACTTAATTCGCTCTGCTTTCTTTGTCCATACCTGAAAAAATAAATAGTGAGGTTTAGATATCTTCCTCGGCTAAGCAAGTAAAGTGTGCGCCTTGAAATGTGAAATACTTACCGCATTGGCGAGACGGGCATATTTCCTTCAGTCTCCCACTTGCACTAGAGTCAATAATCTAGATTACATTGTAATGAATCTAACACCCATAGAGTCTTGGTGCTGATCATGTTTTGCTCGTGGAAGAGGCTTAGTCAACGAGTCTGCTACATTCAGATCCGTATATATTTTGCAAATTTGTATGTCTCCCTCCTCGACTTGATCACGGATGGAGTTGAAGCATCTCTTGATGTGTCTAATTCTTTTGTGAAATCTGGATTCTTCGCCAAGGCAATTGCTCCAGTATTGTCACAAAAGATTTCCATTGGACCCGATGCACTAGGTATTACACCTAGATCAGATATGAACTCCTTCATCCAGACTCCTTTATTTGCTGCTTTCGAAGCAACTATGTACTCCGCTTCACACATAGATCCCACCACGACGCTCTTCTTGGAACTGCACCAACTGACAGCTCCACCATTCAATACAAATACGTATCTGGTTTTTGACTTAGAGTCATCCGGATCAGTGTCAAAGCTAGCATCGACGTAACCATTTACGACGAGCTCATTGTCACCTCCATAAACGAGAAACATATCCTTGGTCCTTTTCAGGTACTTCAGGATGTTCTTGACCGTTGTCCAGTGATCCACTCCTGGATTACTTTGGTACGTCCCTGCCAGACTTATGGCAAGGCACACATCAGGTCTGGTACACAACATAGCATGCATGATAGAAGCTACGGCTGAGGCTACTGCCCACGGCAGATCGCTCGTCGCCGCTGGTAATCATCGTCGTCCACGGCCGGCTCCGCGGTTTAGTTCTTCCAGGTAGGCTAAACGCCAGAGAGGCTAGCAGGTTTGCTCTTTGCCCTAATTTGTTGTGTCTGTTGTTCACCAAGTCCCCCGCTTTTAGCAGTCAGTCCGCTCCCTCCAGCTCGCTCATATCCCATATTGCTCATTCATTTCATCCAAGTGCTCCCTCCCTTGATGCATGATGGCCACTACCTCTGAGAACATGATCGGATCCTTGTTAGTTGTTTCTTCCATAGGGCTCCTTTGTGGTGACATTTTAGTCACGCCCTTGGGGGAGGTTTTCTCATGCGTGCATGCTGACCTTTTAGTTCGTCCTCAAGTCCTGGAAACCATGAGCACGCCTGAGGCTGGCTATGGAGAAGCCATGCGGCCGTCGGAAGGAAAAGGGGTCCGTTTTGAGAGCCGCATGCTCGAGCGTCATCGTTGTGGCACCGTTTCAGTTATCATCGGATCCAGATGTGTCGCCGTGCTGCATGCCGCCGTCCTGGCTGACGGGATGTTCTGCTCACTGTTTTTTTTTCTGCAAAAATCCTTTTCCACTGGTTTGGGGGTAACCGGGCTGGTTTCCGCATCCGGCCGTTGACCGTTGGCCATTTTGAATTTGAAGTAGCCCATGCAGGCATTGCATGGGAGATCATACGTAAGAAAGACTAGACTTGGGGGCTGGTGTGCGTGGCCGTCTCTATGAGTAATGGTAAGCGTGCCAGGCTGGACGCGAGGCACATGCAGAGGACGCGCACCATGCACTCACACCTCCCTGTGCTGCAAGGACCTTACCCTCGCACGGTGCAACGTTCCTCCAATCCCTCGTACAGTGTGCAGGATCCGATTATCCCGGATATCCCGCGACCTGCGGAGGACGAGTCTCCACGGCCGCATGCCCCGTGCAATAGTAATCATGCTTCTGCCTTAAATCCTATTCATTCGCCGGCTGCCATGCATGCCGCCCAACCCGATCATCTACTCTGCAGGCACGCCGATGAGCGATCCGGGACGACCCTGCCAGCTGTCGTGAAAACCAACTTAATGACACACCTGTCTTGCATCATAATTCCTACTTGCATGCCCTATTATCATGTCCGGCGCCTGGGAACCAAGCAAGCACTGCACAGCGCGTTGCATCCAATGTAATAAAGCGATCTGCAAAGCCTAAAGATTTGCATCTTAGATGCTACATATGCCTATCTTATAGCCACCGGCGCAAGGAATGCAGAGACCCCCATTGTCTGCTGGTCCTGCCGACAGGTGGGCCACGTACTATCCCAATGCCACTCCCGACGCAGCCCATCGTCTTTGCGTGCTGCCCCTACGCCTCCTTATAACGCGACGGCGACGCCGCCCTTCCTCCCAAGCCCTCTAGCCCTCTCTTCCTCCTATAGCTCTCTAACCCTTCTTCCTCCTGAGCCTGTGCCTCTCACACCCATGGAGCCTGTGGCCCGAGGCCGTCCCACCTCTGTCGACGTGCACTACCCACTGCTCCCAGATCAGAACGCCCTAGTTTGTCTCGTAAACATCTCCCCGCCCATGGCCAGCTTCCTTCCCTGGCTCAAGCGCCTTTTCTCGGAGCGGCTTGGCATCACAGATGTTCGGTTCGCCGGATGTGCTACTGGCACTGTGTTCGTCGTCTTCCTTCAGGAGGCGGAGCAAGTGGCTGCCATGAGAGGCAGCCCGTTGGAAACTGACACCCGTCGAGTTGACATCCTACCACACAATGAGGGAGACAACTCCTTCACCTTCTCCTTCCGCCATATAGTAAGCTTGTCCTTAGAAAAGATGCCACTAGAGCTTTGGGATCGGAGGGGTGTATCACCAGCATTGCTGGCTTTGCTAGCCTGCTAGGATTGAGCCATGCCTGCCTGCATGGGAATGACATCTCATGCATTCTCATTCTCGCCAAAGTTGAAGCGCTGCAGCACATCCCGCACCACCTAGCTTTCCACCGCATCAATGGCGCCGGCATATATGCCGACGTCATCATCAACGAAGTCTGGGACGTGGCACACACACTGGGCTCACTCTCCTCCCCACCACTCCCACCCGACAGCTACCATCCTGATAACGGTGACCACGGTCCGTCCCGCGGGATCCGACGTGGCCATGCAAACCCACGCGCTTCGCGGCCAATCAATGAGACCATGGCCGACCGCGCCTTCTGAGCTTTCCAATATCCGCACTTTTCCACTTTTTGGCGATACCATCGCCATGATCAAACTCTCGGCAAAACTAGGATCCGAAAGATCGACATGTTTTCCATTCCCACTATCCAGGAGGTGGCCCATGAGGACGAAGACCGACTTTGTATCAAGCCTGTCCTGCTCGCCACTGAGGTAAGGCGGCCGCACGTGGAGGCCGCCTTCAATGCAAACACCATGAGCTTCACTTTCTCTGTCAAAATGAGCAACAGCCGCTGCACCTCGGGCATTATTGTGGTCGGCCCGGCCAGCAAGGACAACAGTCATTTCCTTTGCTTTGACCTCACTATAGGAAAGATCGAGCACCACACCTGCAGATCCATCCTTTTCAAGCTTTGGCCTAAAACCCTTTCAGGGGAATGCTGTTCTCGTACCCTACCCTTGCTGCCCTCAATCGAGTGCAAACACCCGCCCAAAGTTTTGTCCCAAACTCGATGATCCGTGATGTTGGGCCACTCCTCTCGCTCACGGGTGAGAACCACTACCCCAGATTAGAGAGTCACTAGCCCAGATTAGAGCTCAAGCCCATCAAGTGATGATCTCCAGGCCGATCTGCACACGGCCCATTCAGCCAGTGCCCAGCCCGTTTGTTGGCCTGCTGCGAGTGGGCTTTCTCTCACCTGTCACATGCACCGATATGAAGCACGGTGCCTGTGCTATCCTGCCACTTGAAGTTGCTACAAGATTCTACAGCTGTCGTGCTCCATCTCTTCCACCATCCACCGCCGACCAAAAGAACCACCCACCCACCCTTCAGCTCCTAGATCCCCCAGCTGCGGCCATGCCCGTTGACCCTCCAGCACTGGTGGGAGCCCTGGGGCCACTTCAGACGGCCGCGCCCCTAGTGGCTGGGGCCGAGCCTTCTCAAGCGGCGGATCTGGCCCCGTGTGCCTCCACCGCCTCCCCCTGCAGGAGCCCGCGCATCTAGCAGTTGTATGACGGGGTCCGCATCGATCCCATTGAGCGCTCCTCCAAGCGCAAGGCTGCTGTCAGCCCGGCTGGCGGAGAGGGCAGCCACCATCGCTCCTCGTGGCGGAAGAAGAGCAAAGCTCTCAAGGCAGCCTCCATCGTTGAGCTGCCACTCCAGGAAACTCCAAGGCCACTCACCAGGGGCAAGGTGAAGCTGCTCGCCCGTTGCCGCGACCTGAACTTCAAGGCGGTCTGCACGGACGCAACCGCGTCCTCTTCTGCTGAATCAGGTGGTGCCCCTGGTTCCTTCGAGTCTACTGGGTCTGCTCATGAATAATTCTTCCAGGATGTCGAGTTGCAACGTACTTTGCGTCTTCGTGCTAGCTAGAGCCTACCCCAAGGGTTGTTCATCTCTGCATAAGTGTTGTACCTAGTTCACCATCCTAGTGCTTGGTCCTTCTAGACTCTGTATCCGCGTTGTACTGCATGTTTCCCTTGCATTGGTTGTTGCTTTCCAAGCTCTGTAAGCTCTATTGAGTGAATTATTAATCATTTTAATCAAGTATCCTTATTGAGATGTCTCACAACCTTGGTTATTTCTTCATTAGTCGAGTATTTTTTCATTCATGCGGATTGCTAACTGGAATGTTAGGGGACTTGGTGACTCAGACAAATGCTCATTAGTCAAAGTAGCAGTCCTTTCTTGTCGATCGAATGTTATTTGCCTACAGGAGACTAAATTGCAGGTAGTGGATAGGCAGCATCCTTCCTCCCCTCAAACCAAAGATCTTTCATTTACATGCCGGCTTGCAGCGCAGCAAGAGGTCTACTTGTGTCCTGGGATGACAGTGTGGTATGTGGCTCGGAGATTCTAAAGCACAGGTTCACCATATTGGCAAAGTTCCAGTCCAGAAGCAACAATGACAACTTTGTTCTATCCACTGTATATGCCCCATGTGAAGAAGAAGAGAGGGATGATTTCTTTGCGATAATGAATCACACAGCAGAACAGGTAGGAGGGCCTTGGATCATCTTAGGGGATTTCAACATGTATACGTTTGCACATGAAAAGTCACAAGGAAGGAAGAACTGGGCACTGATGGACAGATTCAACTCATGGATCAAAGAAAATGCTCTTGATGATATTGATATTACCAATAGAAGCTTCACTTGATCCAACAAGAGAGAGGAGCCAACCCTGATTAAACTTGATTGAGTCCTGGTTAATGCAGAATGGAATCTGGGTTTTCTCAACACAACGGCTGCTGCCCTACCTGCTACAACATCAGACCATGTACCCATTGGTGTGGAATTCTCAAAAGAAACATCCAAGAGCTCTTTCTTCAGGTTTGAAAATCACTGGCTGCGCATACTAGAAGTCAGAAATATGATAAGTCAGAGTTGGGGAAAAGGAACAAGACCTTTTGCCTCAGTTTCAACTTTGCTCAGCTTCAAACTAAGAAGAGTGAGGGTTGCAGTCCGGGCCTGGGAACTCACTACATCGCCTATGCAAAACATCATTGCAAACTGCAAGCATGTTGTCCAGTATCTTGATGCTGTGGAGGAGAGGAGGTACCTCTCGAGGATGGAGGTCTCTCTCAGAAATCATGCCAACATAAAAGCACAACAAATGATCTTGTGGCAGACTAGTTTTTGGAGGCGAAGAGCAAAAATAAGAGGCTGTACTTGGGTGATGAGAATACCAAGTTTTTTTCATGCAGCTGCCAACTATCAACACCGAAAGAACAAAATCAAGCTTCTGGTTAAGGATGGTACATATTTCTTCAGAGACCAGGACAAGCTCACAATTGCCACTGGCTTCTTCATGAATATCTTTGGAAAGCACTCGTTTCAATGCCAACCTTGGACCAGTCCCGTCTCTATGACCCGGAGGATCTGAGTGCATTGGAGGTGCCTTCCACTTGGGGAGAAATTGTAGTTGTGATCTAGAAAGCCCCGAATAACAAGAGCCCCGGGCCCGGATGGTTTCACTAATGAATTCTACAGAAGCTTCCTTGGACTGTTAAAGGAAGATCTGATGAGGTTTTTCCAAGAATTCCACGTGCATGGCACTA
This sequence comes from Triticum aestivum, assembly GCF_018294505.1. Lineage (NCBI taxonomy): Eukaryota > Viridiplantae > Streptophyta > Magnoliopsida > Poales > Poaceae > Triticum > Triticum aestivum. The sequence continues at coordinate 182,236,326 of NC_057811.1, read as the reverse complement.
ACCTGCACGACATCAACACTGCCAACATTGTGTTGATCCCCGAGGAAGGAAGATCCTACGGATATTAAGGACTTCAGACCAATCTCCCTAGCCCACAGTATACCAAAGTTAGCAACCAAAGTACTAGCCGTCCGGCTACAGTGGCTAATCCAAAGCCTCATTCACCCACTACAATCTGGTTTTCTATGCGGACGCTGCATTATTGAAAACTTTGCTCTGGCAGCTGAGCTAGTGCAATAGGCCAGGAAGAGGAAAACACCAATGATAGTGCTAAAGCTTGATTTCCAGAAAGCGTTTGACAGTGTTAGCTGGGATGCTCTAAAACACATTCTTGCAGAAAGAGGCTTTGGGAGCAGATGGATCAGATGGATGGAGGATATACAATCAACTAGCTCTACCAGAATTTTTATTAGTGGGACTCTTGGCGAGAGGATTATATCAAGGTGTGGGTTAAGGCAAGGAGATGCCCTTTCTCCATAACTTTTCATACTGGCTGCAGATGTTTTGCAATAGCTATGCAAGAAGGAACACCAGGCGGGGAACCTTAAGCACCCACTTGGAGCCGACGACCCTTTCCCTATCCTGCAGTACACGGATGATACGTTGATTTTACTGCAAGGGGATGTCCAGCAAGCGGGTATTATCAGGCGGATTCTGAAAGCCTTCAGCGATTTCACTGGATTAAGGATCAATTATCACAAGAGCACTTTTGTTCCAATTGGCTTAGACCAACAAACTTGTCAGGATATTGCCGACGTTCTGTAGTGTCAGGTCGCAGCCTTCCCTTGCACTTATCTGGGATTACCTCTCTCCCTCATCAAGATAACGCATGGTCTGCTGATGCCTGCATTACAAAAAAAAATACACTTCCGTGATGATACGTGTTTGTCACAGTAGGTCACGTTTTCTGTCATGCATGTACATCCATGACAAATTTATGACAGAATCAAGATAGTCATACATGTGTTGTTGTAGAAGTGTTCCATGACATTACCAAAATTAAAGTGTCCACTTCCATGACGATAAATCGCGCGTCACAGAAGTGCTTTCGTCAAGGGTGACCGACACGTGGCATCCACCGTAACGGAACGCCGTTAAGCTATCGGGTCCGGTTTTGGATCCGAAAACCCGTTAACAACCGGGACCAATGGGAAATTTCCACGTGTAAAATTCTGATTGGCCGGAGGGAACACCTGTCAGCTCGTCAGTGGGCCAGATGTCGCCCGTCCATTGGAGGAGACATGCCTAAGATACGTCGACATGTGGCTGGGCCCAACAGAGGCCCATATAGGTTAAAAAGGCCAGCCCAGTCAAAGGCACGTAGTACTTACTCAGGTACTAGTGGACCAGCCCAATAATGGCCTGCTTAATAAAGGCCCATTTACGGCCAGAAGCCAGATCTGGCCCGTTAATTGTTCGCCGAATATTTGGGCCCATTTACGACCCCAAGCCAGATCTGGCCGTTAATTGTTCGCCGAATATTTGGGCCCAATTACAGCCCAGTGACTTTCGGCCTGTTAGAGGCCCCATGTAGACATGGGCCCATTTCAGCCCGGTGTGACTTTCGTCCTGGGAATGGCCTATGCTACCCATGGGCCATATATGGTCCGACGGGACATCGGGCCCACTAACGGCCCATGATAAAGGTGGCAACAGTTGAGCCCAACGTCACTTTGGGCCTGTTAAAGGCATGTCGCATAATTCGACCCGCTGATGTCTGTACTAAGCTTTCGGCCTCTTAAAGGCTCATGATATCAGTGGGCCAACTAAGGACCGAGATATGTTTCGGCCTGGTAACTGCCCGTGATATAACTGGGCCCAAAAAGGCCCGGTCTACATTTCAGCCTGCTGAAGGCCCGTCGACGACTAGTGAAAATTGAGGCCCAACATGCATTTCGGCCTGCTAAAGGCCCATGGTTTCATCTGGGCCGTAACAGGCCAGAACAATATTTAGCCTATTAATGGCCCAACGCTACCTGGGCCAAACTAAGCACTGGGTCCACAAAAGGCCCAACTAGAATATAGGCCGGTGTAAGTTGTGGGCCTCGCGCAAAGTGTGAAGGCCCCAATCATTCGGGCCCAAGAAAGATGCAGGCCAGCCCAATTGTGGCCCGCTAAAAACCAGGCCCGTTAGAGGCGAATGTTTCGGCCCGGTCGACTACATCTGATTTTTTTTCATATAGCGAATGATGGCAGTAACTAGTAGGAATTAAGAACAAACCTACTCTATACAATAAAGAAATTACAGCATAGTAACTAAGAATAAACCTACACTATACAATAAAGGATTTATGGTATATTACATCCACTGGGCATCGAAGTTCGCCACCAGCGATCATAAAGCGCAACGAAGAAGCAGATTACAAAAACTGGGCACCATTGTAGCGTAACAAAATAATACTGAACCGAGACCACTTCCAAGAAAGTTCAAGAAAGGTTAGCCTTGCGCGGGAACTGCTGCGCAAGCTGCTGAGCAAGGCTGTGAGACCGGCCTAGCATGTCGGTCATAGCTTCCAGGTGTAGCTGTTTAGCGATGAGGTTCTCATTGGTGTTCTCTGCAATCTTTCTTAGAGATAGGACTTCAAGTCGAAGTTGAGTTGCAGAATGCCTTTCTGCTAGAACTTGGGACTGAAGAAGTCGAACTGATTCAGACAACGAATTCTGTGAGCTTGTCTGACTGCTAGTCTCAAGTAACTTGAACACTGCATCAAGAAAAGACTTTGGGGTTGTCTCGCCATCTTCATGATGTTTTGCCTTCTTTGCTACAATATATGTTGGGTTTGTCTCACAGCCTTCAGCAGACTTGTGCATGCCATCAGGCATATCACCCTCAAACAAAGTAGAGAGATGACAGGTTTTGCACGTGTATAAACAAAGATGATAACTGTGTTGTCAATTCCATCCAATTTCAAATTAGAAAATAAAGAGTAAGTTCAAAATATCAATAGCATAATTTGGCATTGTTCATAATGCGTGGAGCTTCACCACACTACTGGATTACCATGTCAACATAACAAGCATAGATGAACGACAAAGAAAATCATTGTCTCTATTTTGGTTAATGTGCATGGCATATTGTTCATATCATCAGCCACATCAATAAGATAAAACAGGATATGACAAGGTGCAAATGTGGGCTGCTGATGTCTACTACACAACCTTCTTCTTGTAGACATTGTTGGGCCTCCAAGTGCAGAGGTTTGTAGGATAGTAGCAAATTTCCCTCATGTGGATGACCTAAGGTTTATCAATCCGTGGGAGGCTTAGGATGAAGATGGTCTCTCTCAAACAACCCGACAACCAAATAACAAAGAGTCTCTTGTGTCCCCAACACACCCAATACAATGGTAAATTGTATGGGTGCACTAGTTCAGCGAAGAGATGGTGATACAAGTGCAATATGGGTGGTAGATATAGGTTTTTGTAATCTGAAAATATAAAACAGCAAGGTAGCAAGCGATAAAAGTGAGCGTAAACGGTATTGCAGTGCTAGGAAACAAGGCCTAGGGTTCATACTTTCACTAGTGCAAGTGATCTCAACAATAATAACATAATTGGATCAAATAACTATCCCTCAACATGCAACAAAGAGTCACTCCAAAGTCACTAATAGCCGAGAACAAACGAAGAGATTATTGTAGGGTACGAAACCACCTCAAAGTTATTCTTTCTGATCGGTCTATTCAAGAGTTCACACTAGAATAACACCTTAAGACACAAATCAACCAAAAACCTAATGTCACCTAGATACTCCAATGTCACCTCAAGTATCCATGGGTATGATTATACGATATGCATCACACAATCTCATATTCATCTATTCAACCAACACAAAGAACTTCAAAGAGTGCCCCAAAGTTTCTACCGGAGAGTCAAGACGAAAATGTGTGCCAACCCCTATGCATAAGTTCACGAGGTTACGGAACCCGCAAGTTGATCACCAAAACATACATCAAGTGAATCACGTGATATCCCATTGTCACCACAGATAAGCACATGCAAGACATACATCAAGTGTTCTCAAATCCTTAAAGACTCAATCCGATAAGATAACTTCAAAGGGAAAACTCAATCCATTACAAGAGAGTAGAGGGGGAGAAACATCACAAGATCCAACTATAATGGCAAAGCTCGCGATACATCAAGATCGTATCACCTCGAGAACACAAGAGAGAGAGAGAGATCAAACACATCGCTACTGGTATGCCCCAAGGGTGAACTACTCCCTCCTCGTCATGGAGAGCGCCGGGATGATGAAGATGGCCACCGGTGAGGGATCCCCCCTCCGGCAGGGTGCCGGAACAGGGTCCCGATTGGTTTTTGGTGGCTACGGAGGCTTGCGGCGGCGGAACTCCCGATCTATTGTGTTCCCCGATGTTTTTAGGGTAAATGGATATATATAGGCGAAAGAAGTCGGTTAGGGGAGCCACGAGGGGCCCACGAGGGTGGGAGGCGCGCCCAGGGGGTAAGGCACGCCTCCCTGCCTCGTGGCTTCCTCGAAGCTTCCCTGACGTCTACTCCAAGTCTCCTGGATTGCTTCCGTTCCAAAAATAACTCTCCCGAAGGTTTCATTCCGTTTGGACTCCGTTTGGTTTTCCTTTTCTGCGATACTCAAAAACAAGGAAAAAACAGAAACTGGCACTGGGCTCTAGGTTAATAGGTTAGTCCCAAAAATCATATAAAATAGCATATAAATGCATATAAAACATCCTAGAAGGATAATATAATAGCATGAATACTTCATAAATTATAGATACGTTGGAGACGTATCAGCATCCCCAAGCTTAATTCCTGCTCGTCCTCGAGTAGGTAAATGATAAAAGAAATAATTTATGAAGTGTGAATGCTAGCAGGTGCACAAGCTTGATCAATGATAATTTCAATCACCTTTTATAGCATCATTATAATTCATAACAGTAGCTCAACCCATTAAACTTTTCATGATCAAGTAATAAGCTATTCACATGTTAAAGCATAGACCATAAACTTTCTTGAAAACTAACAAACTATGTTCTCGGTCATCAAACAATTGCAATTCATCTTCTTTTCAGGAAGGGTCTATGTAAGAGCTTTGATTTAGCAAATCCCACATACTCAACTATCATATAGTCTTCCATGATTGCTACCACTCAAAGCATATTTTTATAACAAATAGCATCCATCGAACACAGAGAAAGATAGGGCTTAATGTTTCGCCTCACAACCTTTTACCTCAAGGGTAATGTCAACAATAATAATTCATGATCAAATATATTTGAATGGCCATATATGCTTAGATCTTTCTCCACCACATGATGCTTGCCAACTAAAAAGTAGGTTGGAATGAGAAGGAATACTACTGACTCTTGCATAAAAGTAAAAGATAGGCCCTTCGCAGAGGGAAGAAGGGATTTGCAGAGGTGCCAGAGCTCGAAGCTTTAAAACGGAGATGAAAATGATTTTGAGAGGTATACTTTCATTGTCAACATATGTAACATCCCAAATTTTCAATTTGGAATGTTATACATTAGATCATCATTGCATAGCATATTTTATTGCATTTTGGCAAATCCTAGAAATCCTAAGCAACTGAAGGACCCTCGGAGAGAGTTGGGGATTTTCCGGTTTTCATATTTGATTTTTATCAAATAATGAAACGAGGATTTTTGGTTTTAATTATTTTTCACTCCGAAAAATATTTCATATTAAAGTATATGAGAGGAGAAAATATGACTTCTCTAAAATAATTGAAATATTGGAGGAAAAATATTAAAATCAAATATTTGAATTTATCGGATTTTTCTTTGCAATTTTATTTGCATTAGAAAAATTGCACGTTTTCAAAACTGCATTTTTAGGGCCAAGAAAATGTTCACCTTGTTCTAATTATTTTAATTAGACGGTGAAAATTTATTCTGGCATTTTCAGATTTTTATTTATTTTTTAGGATTTTTTTAGTTTCGGCGGAATTATTTAAAAAAAATCCCACGCCCGACTCGGCCGAGGCCCAGCCGAGCCAGGCCGGCCCATGCCCGCGTCGCCGTCTCCCACCTGGAGTCCGCGAGGACGCTGCCACCGCCGGATGCGAGTCCGACCGGGACTCCTCCCCGAGGTCGCCCCCTCCCCCAAGCCACCTCCCCCCCACCTATATATACCGCCGCCTCCGCCCCGTTCCCCGCCACCCCGACCGGAGCCGCCGCCGCCCGAAGCCCCGACCGAGCCGCCGGAGAAGCTCGACGCCGCCGCAACGGGAAGCCGCCGCCCCGACGCCGAATCCCGCCGCCCGACGCCCCGTCGACCCCGCCGCCTCACCCGCCCCTCGCCGCCCTCTCCCGAAGCCCGCCGGAGACCCGCCCGACGCCGCCGGAATCCCGCCGGACCGAGGTAGCCACCGCGCCGGTTTTCGCCGGAAAACCGATTCGGTTTATTTTGAAACCCTAGGTTTTTTTATAGATCGGTTTATTTTTTTTGATTTAGTTAGTTAGTGAACGTTCACCGGTCCATTCGTTTTAACGAACGTGTTCACCGTTTAGTTGCTGTTAACGAAAGTCCGTTCGATTAACTGTTCGCCAGTTTTCTTTTTCGTCGGATTTTCCGCGATTATTCGAGATCGCGATTTCCGATCTGTTTTTCGTTTTAGTTTATCTTTTCGCTCGTTTATCGGAATCAGGCGATTCAAGCGCCTAGAGTTTCGTGTCGAAATTCTGTTTCCGTTTAACCAACTCAAACAAGTTTTTGCTATTGTAAAATTTGACCTAGATCCAGATTAGTAAACGAAGCTTATTTCTTTCGCCGTTTGACTTTCGTTGCTTCGTTTGATTTAATTCTTTTTGCAAACCGGAGCTCTTAAGTTGAACTTTCTGGTTAGATCTTTTATTTGAGTTTACTTGTGCATTAGTTGAGTGCTTACTGTATGCTCGTTTGTTTGCGATAGAGTACCCGGAGTGCGCCGCTTGCTACTTCGAATCTCTAGGTTTCACGGATCATCAGCAAGGCAAGTAACACTTTGATCATACTTCCTTTACTACCCAGTTTTATTGCATTAGATCAAGCCTCAAACATTGCATGATTAGGATCTAATTAAATTGTGGGTTCTGGGAAGTAGATGAGGTAGTACCTATTGCCCTGTTTATTATCAAACCCTTGGGAGTTACTTCTACGTTTGCTTATATCGTTATGCTATGCTAGTAGACGTGGATTGGGTTTGAGTGTTACCATGACAGATGTGAGATTGTTAATTAATGGTTAAACTTAAGGTGGCAACTAAAACACACATCTGGGTGGATTGAGGTACCTGGGTATTCCAGGATTGCCTGTTTTTCTTTGGACCGCCACCCAGGCTCAAAGGGATCATGAGATTATTCATGCTAGAAACTTCCGTGTGCAGCCACAAGCTATTATGGGCTCTAGCATAGTTGAGTAGGTCGTGTGAACTCTTACAGTGGTAGACTAGCAGATGTAGGGGATGTAGGTGGTACTGTCTACCCATTCGTAAGGTGCAAACACTTCTGAAAGACTGTGTCTCGGTCATCCGTTTCTCAAACACCATGTAGTGCGAGAAATCTAATGGAGGAGATCGAGTCTTGTGGGGAAAAGTGCACAAACCTCTGCAGAGTGTATAAACTAATCATGGTTAGCCGTGTCCCCGGTTATGGACACCTTGAGTATCTAGTATCTGGATTATCATGTGAATCTCATCATGTTACTTTAATTAATTTTGTTGGGTTTTGATGATGATACTTAATTGGGATTGAGAATGTTGTCAACCATTCTCAATGTTTAACAACCACCATGATAGTTAAATAAAATTTATTCCTTTGCAGTAGGGAAAAATTGGCTTTTCACAAAACTGTAACCATAGAGCCTTCTACCAGCCATATATGCATGTAGTATAGCATTATTCTGTTCATTACTCTCTATGTGTTACATTGCCAGCATATTCCATGTGCTGACCCGTTTTCGGGCTGCAACGTTTCATGTTGCAGACTTTTTAGACGACGAGTAAGGTGCCTTAGGTCGTGGTCTTATACTCAGTGATGCCGTTGGAGTTGATGGACTCACTTATCTTCCAAGTCTTCCGCTGTTATCGTTTGAGATGGCCTTAAGCCATATTTGTCATACTTATTTCTCTCTTGAGATACTCGATGTAATAAGTGTGTGATTGCTACTCTGTTATAAATCCTCCAAGTACTATGCGTGTCAGCATTACTAATCCAGGGATGACACTGGTGCACGGTAGACCAGACTGTTTGAGGTCTGGTCGCTACAAGGTGGTATCAGAGCACAGGCTGACTGTAGGACACGACCGCTAAGCTTAAACCCTAGAACACTACTCTCTTCTCATTTCTGACTCATCTCCATTTTCTACTCTTTTAGGAATGGCGGATGCAAGGAACAAGTTCATGCAACCGGATGAAGATACACCTTTTGGGCGACACTTGAAGGAAGTCACTAAGTACCTGAACATCGGAATACCAAGCTTCACCGGGACCCACAACGCCACACTACCAGAAGAGGAGCGCTGGAAGATTCAAGTTCAAGTTCCAGGAAGGACGTTTACGCCAGTCACTGAGCCTATAGAGTTTTCCTTTGATGCACCAACCTGGAGTTTAGGGAAGAGCATGGCAGCCCACATCACTATGGGACGCATTGGAGAAGTCTACCACAGGGAGCTTAAGGATACTATTTATCATATTTGTGGACGCCGAGATGAGCAATGGGAGATGATCAGCACCAAGAAGGATGGATCAATTGCAGCTTTCATCTAGGAGCAAAACCAACACATTCGTCGCCAGGAGAACCAGATGTGCGCAGACATGATAGATCTGAAGAAGGCATTGACCAAGATCACGGAGTTGGAGGAAGAACTCAAGGCTACACGCGAGGATTATATGGAGGAAATCGTCGCACTGGTGGAGAAGAATGACAACCTGATAAAGAAGATCGGAGTATTCATGGGGGACCCAGCACCAGGAGGAGAAGATGATGATTGCGCTTGCCCGGATAACTACATCATCATCGACGACACCGACTCGGACCCCAGTGAAGATGATTTTGTTGATGAAGCTGGAGCAGATATCATGGAGTCTTCGACCGAACAAAATTTCTAGTAGACCACCATAATCAGTAGTAGTATTCCCCCATGTATATAGTATAGTCCGAGCACTTTGTAACGATAGTTAGATCGATTGTATGCCTTGTTTGAATTGATTGAGTGATATTGGTTGTGTTTGTCTCATGAGCATATGGGTAGTGTTTTCTCTCTAGACCTCATTCTATTCTAAATTCTCATCTTTTCTAAACCTATCAGATGCCTCCGAGACGCGACACCGGATTTGTTTTCCCACCGGAGATCACTCAGTTCATTCAGCAGCAGAATGCCCTGATGCAAGTGTTAGTACAGAACCAAGGCAACAACAACAACAACAACAACAACAACAACAACAACAACAACAACAACCCACCACCCCCTGTTGATCACTTAACCCGTTTCTTGAGGCTGAATCCGCCGGTGTTTTCCAGCAGCACCGAGCCGATTGTTGCAGATGATTGGCTCCGCAAAGTTGGACGAGAGTTGACCACTGCAGGATGCACAGATGCGGAGAGAGTGTGTTTTGCCGCACATCAGCTTGATGGACCCGCAGCATCATGGTGGGAGAATTACACAGCCACACACCCTATTGACACTGACACATGGGACTAGTTTCAGCAAGCTTTCCGTACTGCCCATGTTTCAGCAGGAGCTATGGCTATGAAGAAGCGTGAGTTTCGCAACCTACGCCAAGGAGGACGCACCGTAGGCTAGTATGTGGAGGACTTTAGTAAGTTAGCACGTTATGCTCCAGATGACGTTGCTACAGATGCAACCAAGCAGGAGAAGTTTCTGGAAGGACTGAATGATGAGCTGAGTATGCAGTTGATGGTAGCAACCTTCAACAACTACCAGGAGTTGGTAGATAGAGCTCTCATGATTGAAGGGAAGCATCAGCAGATTGAAAGCCGAAGAGGACTCAAGTAAATTCCTTATCAGGAGTTGTACAGGAGGAAGTACCAGTGGTGAAGGATTACCCGGATGTATTTCCAGAAGAGTTGCTAGGCATGCCACCGGATAGAGACATTGAGTTTTTGATTGAGCTTTTGCCAGGCACAAGCCAATATCTAAGAGACCGTACAGAATGCCCGCAAAAGATTTGGAGGAGATTAAGAAGCAGATTAAGGAGTTACTGGATAAAGGCTATATTCGCCCAAGTTCTTCACCTTGGGGATCGCCAGTGCTTCTAGTGGAGAAGAAGGATGGATCGTTAAGGATGGTTGTTGATTATCGAGGACTGAATGAAGTGACCATCAAGAACAAGTACCCACTGCCAATGATCGATGATTTGTTTGACCGATTGCAAGGAGCTAAGGTATTTTCCAAGATCGATCTGCGATCGGGATACCATTAGTTGAAGATTCGAGAGCAGGATATACCTAAGACGGCTTTTACCACCAGGTATGGGCTATATGAGTATACCGTTATGTCATTTGGTCTGACTAACGCCCCTGCCTATTCCATGAACCTGATGAACAAAGTGTTTATGGAGTTTTTGGATAAGTTCGTCGTAGTGTTCATTGATGACATTTTGGTCTACTCAAAGAACGAAGAGGAGCATAAGGAGCATTTGCGTTTGGTACTTGAGAAGCTCAGAGAACATCAGTTATACGCCAAGTTCAGCAAATGTGAGTTTTGGCCGAAGGAAGTTGGATTCCTCGAACACGTTATATCCAGAGAAGGAATCACAGTAGACCCCACCAGAGTTGACACAGTAACAAGCTGGGAATCACCCACGACAGTTGGAGAAATCCGGAGTTTCTTGGACTCGCAGGATACTACCGGAGATTCATTGAGAATTTCTCAAAGATTGCAAAACCCATGACGGAGCTGTTGAAGAAAGACACCAGGTTCAATTGGACTGAGGAATGTGAAGCTAGTTTTCAGGAATTGAAGAAACGTTTGGTTACAACACCAGTGTTGATTTTGCCAGATCAGCGCAAGGATTATGAAGTTTACTGCGACGCTTCACGTCGAGGACTTGGAGCAGTGCTGATGCAGGAAGGAAGAGTTGTTTCATATGCCTCACGACAGCTTAAGCCCCATGAGCTGAATTACGCTACGCATGATTTGGAGTTAGCAGCCATAGTACATGCGCTACAGACATGGAGACATTTTCTCATCGGAAACCACTGTGAGGTGTACACGGATCACAAGAGTTTGAAATACATCTTCACGCAAAAGGAGTTGAATCTCAGGCAAAGGAGATGGTTGGAGCTCATAAAGGATTATGATATGAGATTGCATTATCACCCCGGAAAGGCTAACGTAGTAGCAGACGCGTTGAGCCGCAAGAGCCATGTCAACACACTCATGACCGGAGAGTTACCGAAAGAATTAGCCGAGGATCTTCACGAGCTATGTTTGGAGATAGTTCCGAGAGGCTATGTAGCAGCATTAGAAATTCAGTCTACTCTAATGGATAAGATTAGGGAAGCTCAGAAGACTGACAAGGAGATTGCCAAGATAAAGGAGAACATGAGCAAAGGAAAGGCCAAGGGATTTCGTGAGGACGAGCATGATACCTTATGGTTTGAGGACCGCGTTTATGTGCCTAACGACCCCGAGATTAGGAAGTTGGTTCAGCAAGAGGCCCATGATTCACCGTATTCGATTCACCCAGGAAATACCAAGATGTATTTGGATTTGAAGGATACTTTCTGGTGGACCGGAATGAAGAAAGATATTGCGGAGTATGTAGCAGTTTGTGATGTATGTCAGAGAGTGAAGGCAGAGCATCAGAAGCCAGCGGAACTGTTACAGCCATTGCCGATACCCGAATGGAAGTGGGACAAGTTAGGAATGGATTTTATCACTGGATTGCCAAGGACTCGTTCAGGCTATGACTCAATATGGGTTGTAGTCGATCGTTTAATGAAAGTAGCTCATTTCATCCCAATGAAGACCACTTACAGCAGTGCTAAGTTGGCAAAGATATACATGACCAGGATCGTATGTCTGCATGGAGTTCCGAGGGCCATTGTATCAGATAGAGGAACCCAGTTTACTTCAAAGTTTTGGAATCAGTTACATGAAACTTTGGGTACCAGGCTAGAGTTCAGTACAGCCTTTCACCCACAGATAGACGGACGGACCGAGAGAGTCAATCAGATTTGGAAGATATGCTGAGAGCTTGTGCGCTGGATTATGGATCTAGTTGGGACGACAATTTGCCGTATGCAGAGTTTTCTTACAACAACAGTTATCAATCCAGTTTGAAGATGGCCCCTTTCGAAGCTTTGTACGGAAGGAGGTGTAGAACACCATTGTTATGGGACGAAGTTGGAGACCGCCAGTTGTTTGGACCAGATTTGATTAAAGAGTCTGAACAGAAAGTGAAGTTGATTCGCGATAGGCTCAAGGTAGCCCAGTCCAGGCAGAAGAGTTATGCGGATTCTAAATGCAAGGAGACAGTTTACGAAGTCGGAGACAGAGTTTACCTACGAGTATCACCACTTCGAGGAGTTAAGCGCTTTGGAGTTAAGGGAAAGTTAGCGCCACGTTTTGTAGGACCATACAAAGTTTTGGAGCGTATGGGAGAAGTTGCTTACAAGATGGAATTGCCTGAAGGATTGTCAGGAGTTCATGATGTATTTCACATTTCCCAGTTGAAGAAGTGCCACGCAAAGATGGCTGAGATACCATTGAGAGATACGGTGCCATTGGAAGCGATTCAGCTGGATAGTGACTTGACCTATGAGGAGAAACCAGTTAAGATTCTTGAGTATGCCAGCCGAGTCACCCGCAGCAAGATTATGAAGTTTTGCAAAGTTTAGTGGAGTCACCATACCGAGGACGAAGCCACCTGGGAGCGAGAGGAAGATCTCGGAAGGACCACTCTCACCTATTTTCTAGCCAACCCGAATCTCGAGGGCGAGATTCCTCTTAAGGGGGTAGGTTTGTAACATCCCAAATTTTCAATTTGGAATGTTATACATTAGATCATCATTGCATAGCATATTTTATTGCATTTTGGCAAATCCTCGAAATCCTAAGCAACTCAAGGACCCTCGGAGAGAGTTGGGGATTTTCCCGGTTTTCATATTTGATTTTTATCAAATAATGAAACGAGGATTTTTGGTTTTAATTATTTTTCACTCCGAAAAATATTTCATATTAAAGTATATGAGAGGAGAAAATATGACTTCTCCAAAATAATTGAAATATTGGAGGAAAAATATTAAAATCAAATATTTGATTTTATCAGATTTTTATTTGCAACTTTATTTGCATTAGAAAAATTGCACGTTTTCAAAACTGCATTTTTAGGGCCAAGAAAATGTTCGTCTCGTTCTAATTATCTTAATTAGACGGTGAAAATTTATTCTGGCATTTTTAGATTTTTATTTATTTTCTAGGATTTTTTTTAGTTTCGGCGGAATTATTTAGAAAAAGAGATCCCGCGCCCGACTGGGCCGAGGCCCAGCCGAGCCAGGCCGGCCCATGCCCGCGTCGCCGTCTCCCACCTGGAGTCAGCGAGGACGCCGCCGCCGCCGGATGCGAGTCCGACCGGGACTCCTCCCCGAGGTCGCCCCCTCCCCCAAGCCACCTCCCCCCACCTATATATACCGCCGCCGCCCCGTTCCCTGCCACCCCGACCGGAGCCGCCGCCGCCGCCCGAAGCCCCGACCGAGCCGCCGGAGAAGCTCGACGCCGCCGCCGCGGGAAGCCGCCGCCTAACCCCGCCGCCCGACTCCCCGTCGACCCCGCCGCCTCACCCGCCCCTCGCCGCCCTCTCCCGAAGCCCGCCGGAGCCCCGCCCGACGCCGCCGGAATCCCGCCGGACCGAGGTAGCCACCGCGCCGGTTTTCGCCGGAAAACCGATTTGGTTTATTTTGAAACCCTAGGTTTATTTTTTTATAGATCGGTTTATTTTTTCGGTTTAGTTAGTTAGTGAACGTTCGCCGGTCCGTTCGTTTTAACGAACGTGTTCACCGTTTAGTTGCTGTTAACGAACGTCCGTTCGATTAACTGTTCGTCGGTTTTCTTTTTCGTCGGATTTTCCGCGATTATTCCAGATCGCGATTTCCGATCTGTTTTTCGTTTTAGTTTATCTTTTCGCTCGTTTATCGGAATCAGGCGATTCAAGCGCCTAGAGTTTTGTCTCGAAATTCTCTTTCCGTTTAACCAACTCAAACAAGTTTTTGCTACTGTAAAATTTGACCTAGATCCAGATTAGTAAATGAAGCTTATTTCTTTCGCCGTTTGACTTTCGTTGCTTCGTTTGATTTAATTCTTTTTGCAAACCGGAGTTCTTAAGTTGAACTTTCTGGTTAGATCTTTTATTTGAGTTTACTTGTGCATTAGTTGAGTGCTTACTGTATGCTCGTTTGTTTGCGATAGAGTACCCGGAGTGCGCCGCTTGCTACTTCGAATCTCTAGGTTTCACGGATCTTCAGCAAGGCAAGTAACACTTTGATCATACTTCCTTTACTACCCAGTTTTATTGCATTAGATCAAGCCTCAAACATTGCATGATTAGGATCTAATTAAATTGTGGGTTCTGGGAAGTAGATGAGGTAGTACCTATTGCCCTGTTTATTATCAAACCCTTGGGAGTTACTTCTACGTTTGGTTATATCGTTATGCTATGCTAGTAGACGTGGATTGGGTTTGAGTGTTACCATGACAGATGTGAGATTGTTAATTAATGGTTAAACTTAAGGTGGCAACTAAAACACACATCTGGTGGATTGAGGTACCTGGGTATTCTAGGATTGCCTGTTTTTCTTTGGACCGCCACCCAGGCTCAAAGGGATCATGAGATTATTCATGCTAGAAACTTCCGTGTGCAGCCACAAGCTATTATGGGCTCTAGCATAGTTGAGTAGGTCGTGTGAACTCTTACAGTGGTAGACTAGCAGATGTAGGGGATGTAGGTGGTACTGTCTACCCATTCGTAAGGTGCAAACACTTCTGAAAGACTGTGTCTCGGTCATCCGTTTCTCAAACACCATGTAGTGCGAGAAATCTAACGGAGGAGATCGAGTCTTGTGGGGAAAAGTTCACAAACCTCTGCAGAGTGTATAAACTAATCATGGTTAGCCGTGTCCCCGATTATGGACACATTGAGTATCTAGTATCTGGATTATCATGTGAATCTCATCATGTTACTTTAATTAATTTTGTTGGGTTTTGATGATGATACTTAATTGGGATTGAGAATGCTGTCAACCATTCTCAATGTTTAACAACCACCATGATAGTTAAATAAAATTTATTCCTTTGCAGTAGGGAAAAATTAGCTTTTCGCAAAACTGTAACCATAGAGCCTTCTACCAGCCATAATGCATGTAGTATAGCATTATTCTGTTCATTACTCTCTATGTGTTACATTGCCAGCATATTCCATGTGCTGACCCGTTTTCGGGTTGCAACGTTTCATGTTGCAGACTTTTCAGACGACGAGTAAGGTGCCTTAGGTCGTGGTCTTATACTCAGTGATGCCCTTGGAGTTGATGGACTCACTTAGCTTCCAAGTCTTCCGCTGTTATCGTTTTAGATGGCCTTAAACCATATTTGTCATACTTATTTCTCTCTTGAGATACTCGATGTAATAAGTGTGTGATTGCTACTCTGTTATAAATCCTCCAAGTACTGTGCGTGTCAGCATTACTGATCCAGGGATGACACTGGTGCACGGTAGATCAGACTATTTGAGGTCTGGTCGCTACAACATAACGACCAAGAGTTCCCAATATCTTCCATACTAGATACATTATAGGCGGTTCCCAAACAGAAAGGTAAAGATTTTACTCCCCCTCCACCAACAATCACACTCCACGGCTTGTCCGAAACAACGGGTGCCGTCCAACTATCAACAATCCTGGGGGATGTTTTGTTTAAATTAATTGCAAATTTGTTTTTGATCTTTTGATCATCGGACTGGGCATCCCAGTTACCAGCCATTTTCTCGTGAATGATAAGCGGAGTCCACTCATCGTGAGAACAACCCACCTAGCATGGAAGATGCTGACAGCCCCTAGTCGCTACATCAGCGATTCGGGCATACAAAACAGATTATTATTTGAAGGTTTAGAGTTTGGCACATGCAAATTTACTTGGAACGGCAGGTAAATACCGCATATAGGTAGATATAGTGGACACTCATGGAATAAACTTGGTTCAAGGAATTTGGATGCACAAGCAGTATTCCCGCTTAGTACAGATATTTTGGCTAGCAAAGGATTCTAAATAGCAAGCACCACATGTTAGAGGATCCATAACAATATAACTTCTATACAAATATACCCAAGCATAACTCATTATGTTGTCTTGCTTGTCCAACTTCAACTAATTTGCTCAGGTTTGAAAATAATTAATGGGGCTCGCAATCATACAATATGTCCAAGATAGTATATTTATATGTGAAATCTCTCTTCCTTCAATATTCTTTCATGAATTGTTCAAGTGCCCAATACAATGTTTGCTAACCTTCAAAAAAATTACCACCTCTACTTCTTATATGTGAAGGCATTACTCCCCATGGGAAAGGCATATGAAACATATATAATTTCAGATTTATGACATTCAAATCATTCAACCATTTACTCATAGGATATAAGTGAAGCACACGAGTAAATACAAACTACTCCAAAAAGATATAAGTGAAGATCAATGAGTAGTTGAATAATTATGTAGCTATGTGAAGACTCTCTCTCATTTAAGAATTTCAGATCTTGGTATTTTATTCAAACAGCAAGCAAAACAAAATAAAATAAAAGGACGCTCCAAGCAAAACACATATCATGTGGTGAATAAAAATATAGCTCCAAGTAAAGTTACCGATGAACGAAGACGAAAGAGGGGATGCCATCCGGGGCATCCCCAAGCTTAGGCTCTTGGTTGTACTTGAATATTACCTTGGGGTGCCTTGGGAATCCCCAAGCTTAGGCTCTTGCCACTCCTTATTCCATAGTCCATCGAATCTTTACCCAAAACTTGAAAACTTCACAACACAAAACTCAACAGAAAACTCGTAAGCTCCGTTAGTATAAGAAAATAAATCACCACTTAGGTACTGTTGTGAACTCGTTCTAAATTCATAGTGGTGTAATATCTACTGTATTCCAACTTCTCTATGGTTCACACCCTCCGATACAACTCATAGATTCATCAAAATAAGCAAACAACACAATGAAAACAGAATTTGTCAAAAACAGAACAGTCTATAGTAATCTGTATCAAACGTATACTTATGTAACTCCAAAAATTCTGAAATAAATTGGTGGACCTGAGGAATTTGTCTATTAATCTTATGCAAAAATAATCAACCTAATAGCACTCTCCAGTAAAACGTTGTACCAAATCTCGTGAGCGCTAAAGTTTCTGTTTTTTACAGCAAGATCACAAAGACTTCACCCAAGTCTTCCCAAAGGTTCTACTTGGCACAAACACTAATTAAAACAATAAAACAACATCTAAAAAGAGGCTAGATGAATTATTTATTACTAAACAGGAGCAAAAAGCAAGTAACAAAAATAAAATTGGGTTGCCTCCCAACAAGCGCTATCGTTTAACGCCCCTAGCTAGGCATGATGATTTCAATGATGCTCACATAAAAGATAAGAATTGAAACATCAAGAGAGCATCATGAAGAATATGACTAGCACATTTAAGTCTAACCCTCTTCCTATGCATAGGGATTTTGTGAGCAAACAACTTATGGGAACAATAATCAACTAGCATAGGAAGGCAAAACAAGCATAACTTCAAAACTTTAAGCACATAGAGAGGAAACTTGATATATTATTGCAATTCCTACAAGCAAATGTTCCTCCCTCATAATAACTTTCAGTAGCATCATGAATGAATTCAACAATATAACCATCACATAAAGCATTATTTTCATGATCTACAAGCATAGAAAATTTACTACTCTCCACATAAGCAAAATTCTTCTCATGAATAATAGTGGGAGCAAACTCAACAAAATAATTATCATGTGAGGCATAATCCAATTGAAAACTAAAATCATGATGACAAGTTTCATGGTTATAATTATTCTTTATAGCATACATGTCATCGCAATAATCATCATAGATAGCAACTTTATTCTCATAATCAATTGGAACCTCTTCCGAAATAGTGGATTCATCACTAAATAAAGTCATGACCTCTCCAAATCCACTTTCATAATTATCACAATAAGATTCAACACCCTCCAAAATAGTGGGATCATTACTTCCTAAAGTTGACACACTTCCATACCCACTTTCATCAATATAATCGTCGTAAATAGGAGGCATGCTTTCATCATAATAAATATTCTCATCAAAACTTGGGGGACTAAACATATCATCTTCATCAAACATAACATCCCCAAGCTTGTGGCTTTGCATATCATTAGCATCATGGGTATTCAAAGAATTCATACTAACAACATTGCAATCATGCTCATCATTCACATATTTTATGCCAAGCATTCTATGTAATTGTTCTTCTAGTACTTGAGCACAATTTTCCTTCCCATCATTTTCACGAAAGACATTAAAAAGATAAAGCATATGAGGCAACCTTAATTCCATTTTTTTGTAGTTTTCTTTTATAAACTAAACTAGTGATAAAACAAGAAACTAAAAGATTCGATTGCAATATCTAAAGATATACATTCAAGCACTAACCTCCCCGGCAACGGCGCCAGAAACTGCTTGATGTCTACTACACAACCTTTCTCTTGTAGACGTTGTTGGGCCTCCAAGTGCAGAGGTTTGTAGGACAGTAGCAAATTTCCCTCAAGTGGATGACCTAAGGTTTACCAATCCGTGGGAGGTGTAGGATGAAGATGGTCTCTCTCAAACAACCCTGCAACCAAATAACAAAGAGTCTCTTGTGTCCCCAACACACCCAATACAATGGTAAATTGTATGGGTGCACTAGTTCGGCGAAGAGAGGGTGATACAAGTGCAATATGGGTGGTAGATATAGGTTTTTGTAACCTGAAAATATAAAAACAGCAAGGTAGCAGGCGATAAAAGTGAGCATAAACGGTATTGCAGTGCTAGGAAACAAGGCCTAGGGTTCATACTTTCACTAGTGCAAGTTCTCTCAACAATAATAACATAATTGGATCATATAACTATCCCTCAACATGCAACAAAGAGTCACTCCAAAGTCACTAATAGTGGAGGACAAACAAAGAGATTATTGTAGGGTACGAAACCACCTCAAAGTTATTCTTTCTGATCGATCTATTCAAGAGTTCGTACTAGAATAACACCTTAAGACACAAATTAACCAAAACCCTAATGTCACCTAGATACTCCAATGTCACCTCAAGTATCCATGGGTATGATTATATGATATGCATCACACAATCTCAGATTCATCTATTCAACCAACACAAAGAACTTTAAAGAGTACCCCAAAGTTTCTACCGGAGAGTCAAGACGAAAACGTGTGCCAACCACTATGCATAAGTTCACGAGGTCACGGAACCCGCAAGTTGATCACCAAAACATACATCAGGTGAATCACGTGATATCCCATTGTCACCACAGATAAGCACATGCAAGACATACATCAAGTGTTCTCAAATCCTTAAAGACTCAATCCGATAAGATAACTTCAAAGGGAAAACTCAATCCATTACAAGAGAGTAGAGGGGGAAAAACATCATAAGATCCAACCATAATAGCAAAGCTCGCGATACATCAAGATCGTATCACCTCAAGAACACGAGAGAGAGAGAGATCAAACACATCGCTACTGGTACATACCCTCAGCCCCATGGGTGAACTACTCCCTCCTCATCATGGAGAGCGCCGGGATGATGAAGATGGCCACCGGTGAGGGATCCCCCCTCCGGCAGGGTGCCGGAACAGGGTCCCGATTGGTTTTTGGTGGCTACAGAGGCTTGCGGCAGCGGAACTCCCGACCTATTGTGTTACCCGATGTTTTAGGGTATATGGATATATATATATATATATATATATATATATATATAGGCGAAAGAAGCCGGTCAGGGGAGCCACGAGGGGCCCGCGAGGGTGGAGGCGCGCCTCCCTGCCTCGTGGCTTCCTCGAAGCTTCCCTGACGTCTACTCCAAGTCTCCTGGATTGCTTCCGTTCCAAAAATAACTCTCCCGAAGGTTTCATTCCGTTTGGACTCCGTTTGGTTTTCCTTTTCTGCGATACTCAAAAACATGGAAAAAACAGAAACTCGCAGTGGGCTCTAGGTTAATAGGTTAGTCCCAAAAATCATATAAAATAGCATATAAATGCATATAAAACATCCTAGAAGGATAATATAATAGCATGAATACTTCATAAATTATAGATACGTTGGAGACGTATCAGCTGCTTCACCACACATTGGATTATAGATCCACAAAAACAAGCATACATATAGGGAGTATTGAGTAATGTGCGTGGTATGAATAAGCAATTTGGTTTTACAAGTAAAACTTAGAACTTACAGTTCTTGCGAACATGTATTTTGGTAGAAACAGCAAACTAAACAGTAGTAAACGATAGGGAGTATGAGCAAATTAAACAGCAGTTGAGGATAAAGGCTTTAGAAGGACTGACTTACATTAACAGTTAACACCGGCTTTATAATGCCCTTCTCCGTGTCAAGGGAAGGATAACTCAAGAATTTCAGCACAGAATCTTCTTCATAAGCATTGCCTGTATTCTACATTTTGTAGAGAGTAATTATAGATATGATAATACTGGAAGGGATAGAGGATAATGAAGATAAGATGCAGATTGATGCTACATAATCAACTACCAATCCCTGGAAGTACAAGCGTTACAGGACAAAATGTACTGACAAGAGCAATGGGCTACACTTCTGCACTGGCATTGTCTGTGTAGTCTACTTTTTGGTAAGATTAAATATAGATCTAATATTTTTTAGTAAATGGTGGGCGAGGGAGATAAGATGCAGAATGCCACACAATGAATCAATCCCTCTTCCCATAATACAAGAGTGTTTTGAACACTGGTGTACTGTACAAAACGTTCTTATATTATGGGATGGAGGGAGTAGCTGTTAATGTAAGTACAATGATAGACGACGTTCAGTCCTTACAAGAGGACTGCAGTGCTAAACCTCTTCAAAAGCATTGGGTTGATTCTAAATTTATGTAAGAGTCCATACGGATCTTATAATGTCCACCAAATGGACGATAACGAGGCTAACATGTGCAGTGATGCTACATAATCAAACAGCTATGAAAGTAAGTATGGTCATACAGGGCAAGAGGTACTCACAAGAGCAATGCAGTGTGCAGTATAGTTGCGAGATTCTGTGGTCCCTTGAGAATGAATGTTCTTCTGCTAACAGTTTTCGTACAAGTGAGACGTTAAGGCAAATGCAGAAATTTAGTTCAAATTGTGATGTGATATCATAGACAGTACCTTACGCTGCAGCCGAGACCAATGTGTAACAAGATTATTCCAGTCACCGTCGGATAAATGTAGCACCGGAGACTTTACAGAAATTTCGTTTGGAGGCTTGCCATCGAAGTGCGCCTGCCTCAGGTAGGAACGATACTTCATCAACGAGTGCTTGAAAAGCGCAACCAACCCTTGCTCG
Source organism: Triticum aestivum (assembly GCF_018294505.1). Lineage (NCBI taxonomy): Eukaryota > Viridiplantae > Streptophyta > Magnoliopsida > Poales > Poaceae > Triticum > Triticum aestivum. Next base: position 182,214,716 of record NC_057811.1, on the reverse strand, counting down.
TCTTCACGATCCAGTTTGGTCCTCGCCTATTTAAAAGAATGAAATCTTGTGTCTTCTGTCAGTAGAAACATATGCAGTAATGACCATGAATAACATTAGTACATTACTTACGCGTAAGTTGCGGAGGAAGACTGGAAATTGTTCTGTGTCTGCGGTATAATCTTTCCATGAAGGAAAGATGTGCACAAAGTTCCTGACAACAATATAAGCTTCGTCTTCTAAACTGGGAAGAAATGGAACAGGGGTCCTATTTGCTGCAATTGGGGCTCTCTCTGGTTCGAAAAGGGATTTGGCAACTGGATTTGGTGTACTCTTTGCTGGAATGGGGGTTTTGCGTCGTAGAGCTGGTGCTATGTCAACTGGCATAATCATAATGTTTGCTGCAGTTGGGGTCTGCTGAGTTGGGGCATCAGAAATGACCAGTGTAGTAGGGCTAGAGTCTGCTAGAGTTGGGGTGTTTTGTTGGTCAGGTGATATTGCAACTACACCTAATGGGCTATTTGATTTATCAGGTGCCACTACCTTTTCCAAATACTTTGCTTGTGCTCCTCCACGATCAGCAATCGCCCTCTTCCTTTTGAACGTCTGATACACAAGAACAACATTTGAATGGATAAATATGGTATGATGACAGATGGAATATGTACTGAAAATGGATAGGCAGGGAGTATTCACATACACGATGTGTAAACTAAGCTAATGGCAGTTCAACAAAGTAGAAGCAATGCAAAGCATCAATTGCAAGATATGTGCGACCAATATAACCTTGGAAAGTTAGAGCAAGCACCTTGATGGGTGAATAGATAGGGCATCTTCCTCTGACTCCTCCACTAGGGAGCTACATTGACTTAGGTCTCGCTCTAGCTCAGAATCACTGTTAGGATCATATTCTGAGCATGAATCTGTAGGTGGAGAGCATTTGCATTGCATTGCATCCAGACTTGATTTCAGTCCCTTAATGCCAAGTTTGACAGCCATGGCATTGTTCTGCTTTATTCTTTTCATGCGCGCAAGCTCATAATCATTATGATGCTGTTCAGAATCTGAGATTCATGAAAACATAAAAAGTAGTCAGATTATCTATGGAATGCATTGCGGATTCAACTCAAAGAGTGTCTCCCTATAAACCCCTACATATGCAAAGCTCACCCCCCAACCGTGCTGACCAGACCACACACAGAAATACAAACCCCTTATGTCTCTATTACAGGCAGACACACATTTCAAAACTGAAGTAGGAACATTAGAATCGTATGAAATTCGTATTTGAACAAATAAACTAAGGAATTATGAGTGGCATAATGTTTAGCTTCAAGGGTGGAGTGTTGGTAGTGCGACACAAAGCAAGTAGGCAGATTGTATTCCATGTAAAAGATCGAAGCCTATGTAAAAGCTGGAAATGACACTTTCTTTCTATACAATGCAGTGTTCGTTGCCCACACATGATGGAAGAGATCACATAAATAAATACTATTCACTCATGTCTACGGTTACAGTATTTAGAAACAGGGCGGTCCACCCTAAAAGAATATTGACAACAAATATGACAAGGAAAGCATAGATGTAGTGAATCAATCATTTACTTGTGAGCTTACTAGGACAAGTATGCAGAATTGTAACTACAGTAAGAGACCGTCCAAAATCTGAATCAAGAACTTTGTCTAGCACTTATTGTTTGCAACTAATCGACGTGAATAATTGGATATTATATCGAATGAGTAAGAAAGACAAGTAAAATTGTCAACAAACCTGGCCTGCAGTAGTAATCTGGGTCAATGTCACTACGACCAACAATCCAAAATGACTAGTGTCTGTTCCTAGGGCCGGAATTTTGGAAACCCTGTGAACTTTACAGGTACTAAAGATTACCGAAATACATCTGAACCATTAAGTGTAGGTAGCATTGAGCACACAACAAACCCTAATGACAGTCCTGCCTAATGAGTAATGAATCAATTAGAAAATGGGTGATGAGGAGTGGCTGATGAGTGTTGAGGACGTATCTCAGGATAAATCGGGTTGGCTTAGTGGGTGCTGCACGCATGAGCCCTGAACGGACTGGGAAGGTAGGCACGGCGGCGCGCCCGGGCAGCGGTGACACTGTTGGGCGAGCGGCTCCTGACCTCCTGTTAGTCCGGCGTCTCCTCCTAGAGTCATGTCGTCCGGGGACGGCAAGTCGTCAGCGAGGCAGGCGGCTGGGGGCGAGTAGAGATCGGGAGCGCGCAGCAGAACAGAGGGGAATCGGGGCTGGGACGACCCAAAATCCCAGGGTGGGCCGGCCCACCGTGGGCACCCTGTAGAGATACACACCCGAGCGGCGAACATGCATTTTCGAAACTAATTTAGGAACATTTAGCTGACCAGACTCTATTTTAATAATATCAAATTCATATTTGAACAACTAAGCTTGTTTAGCTTGATGGGTGGAGCAGTGCTATTATGACACAAAGCACATATTCTGATCGTATAGTGATCATAAAAGGGGGAAACTCTAAGCATATTTTTGTAGCAAAAGAGGGCTTCCCCTCCGATTTCTATTAAAGAAACCACCACGCAACCAACATGATCAATTAAACCGTATTATGACTGTTCCATGGTAGATTTGAAGTTGCAAACTGGAGAAATGATATTTAGCAGCCATTGTTTGCTTTGAACTAAGAACTAAATTCTAAGAGCTGAAAAGAAAGTAGAGTAACCAAGTTAAGATCTATTTTCAGGTTGAGATCAAAAAGTTGAGGAGATATGAAGTACCACCTCTCTTGCGCCGCCATGTAGGCATCGGGGGTGCGATGGCTGTCGGTGGCGTTGAAGCAGATCTGCGACGGTAGACGGGTGCGTCGGGGGATAAGTCCCGTTGCGGTGGAAGAGAAGGTCGTGTGAGCGGCCCCGGCAAAGAGGACGAAGGCGCCGATGAAGCGAGAGGACGTGATGCAAGGCTCTTGGTCCGTCGCTGTGGATGAGAAATGTCCATCTCTAGCAGTGGACAACGCGGTCTTGGTAGGCGCTCCGGCATGGTGGAGGACGGTGGCGATGGATGTGGTGGAGGACAGCGGCGATGGATGGGGTGGAGGACGGCGGCGATGGATGGGGTGGCGGATGGAGGCTGGTGTGGTGATAGTGTTCTAGCGCAGACGGTGTATGAATGGGAAAATGGAGGGAGAGGTACGGGGAACCATGTTTTTGGGACGCGCCTGTCTGAAATATGGGAAAGTTACGAACTTAGCCCCCGTTTAAAATTTGGACGTCTCGTCGGTTGGGGATACGACGGTAATCTCGCATCTCGCCAATATTTGCCCAGAGCGATTTCGGGAGAGGAGAGGGTGGTTGGCGCCCACGGTGTATGGACGGGGCTGACAGGTAGGGCGGTTGTGTCACGTCTGAGTGAAGTTACAAACCTGCCCCTATTGAAAATATGTGCCTACATCGATTTCGGCCGAGTCGAGTTTGTTTTGCCGCCCACCGTGTATGAATGGGGAAATGGAGGGAGAAACAGAGATCTTTCGGACAAGCTTGAATCAAATGTGTTTTGCCGCCCATGTTTGGCGCCCACCGTGTCGGAATGGGCTCAGAGGCGGTCGTGTCAGGTCTAATTGAAGTTACTAACCTACCCCTATTTAGAGCAGTGGAAATCGGGCCGATGGATTGTCCGTGTAATGGGCAACAGTAATTTCCATCTCCCAAACACTTGGCTTCGGGCAGCCGACGTGGGAGTGGACATTTTGCCGCTTCTTTCGAATTTTGGGACAATAAGCATCCACGTTTACCCTGGCAACTAAATTCGAATCCATTTTGGATCCCTATACGAAACTTTATAAATCATTCTATGTGTTTTTATATATCTTCAAAAGGATGACAAAGATGTATTCCACTGTCATATATCAATATGGTTTACAAATGTCGATACTCAAATTCAGAAGCTAGAATCCAGTTTAAGGCGAATTCGATTATTTGGAACACTTCATGTCCAACTCAAATGTCACACGCAGCATAATGTGTACTCCCATTTAGATATGTACACAAGCGATGTATCAAGATTCAAATACCGAGTCAATCAACCAAGAATGTACAGAACTAACAGACATATAAACACTTATAGAGTATATGGAACAATAATATCAACTAACATACATAAGCCAGGCCGCTGTACTTTTTTTTTGCTACAACAGCATCCTTTTTTTAGCCAAGCTACTACAGCATCTTGGCCCTTTCCAATGCGTGCCACTTATGGTCCATCTATACTACTATTATTGCTGAATGCACATTCAGCCCGATTGGCATATTTGTAGGTCTGGCACAGCAATCAAAATGAAATGTCTCCGAGTCTTATCAATTAATACAGACTTGTGCTCAAATAAAATTACAAACCAAAAAACAAAAAACAATTATTACATGATCTCTAAAACAAATGGTTTGATTGATTACATGAACAAACAACACAAAGGTTATTCAACGATGGAAAGAATATTTCACCTATGATATTCCAAGTGGGAATTTAATTTCCTTTTTCCTTCAGGACCTTAACAATGTGGTCAGTCTCAGCTTGCTTCGTTTTGAAATCCACCAAATATTTAATGGTTGTCTTGAGTACTGCTTGTGATTGTGCTGTTTGCTTCCTCAACATGTCAACTTCATCTCTAAGTGCAGAAGCAGAATCACTTTCTACCACTAGTTTAGCATCTAGAGGATCAGCAGTTGGCAATTCATAATGCATGATTGGGCCGGTGCCACAGCTGTGGGACGATACAACGTCCATGGGGACCTTGCTCTTTGATCTTGGGCTAACCTGTTTTGCCATTAAAGTTCTGATTGGATTCAGAAAAGTTGAACTTAGCAAAACATCTCAACTGGGAGTTATAACAGGAAACCAGTTAAACAAACAAGGAATTAAAGAGTTTCAATTGGACGCTGAAAAGTAGTTATTAACATCATTGTAACCCGTTGTTGCAGCAGCAAAGTAGTTAAACAGACAAGTAGCTATTTAAGTTTAGGCAAACAGGTAATTCTTAACAGTAAGTATCAAACACATAGATAGGCGCAGTCTATAATAGGATTAACAGGCTGTGGCATTATGTAATCAGTAGCAAACTAAATTAAGCCAAGCAACGTAATTGAACAATTTTGCAAGAAGTGGCTAACTAAAATTCCGAGAAGCATGTAACTTAACTTACGCTAGTTCTTTGTACAGGCACACTGCAACTTCTTTTTCGCTTACAAGGTTGTACGAAGGAGTCCATGGGATCAATTGCTTGGATACATAGTCCCAATACTTCTTTCTTCCCACACTGCATTGGTAAGTCCAATGGTTAATCTGGTAAGATGGTGCGTCCTTGATATGTTATATGAGGACGTGTAGTCAGACTAGTTGTAGCCACACACATCACACTGGCTTTTACTGTATATTTCATGCGATTACTTTTGGCATATCGAGATCTAAGCAATCTACAATAGGATGAAAAGACTGGCATCCTTCACATTATTGGCAAACTCAGTTCATAGAAACAAGCAATTCAACCATTCTGTGGGTAAATCAAAAGCGTCACTGGAATATTTTTCACTACCCCAATCATACACGCAAAAAGGGGCGACGCCACCATAGGGGCTGGTATGGGCGGCCGCCTCGGGTGGCTGGAAAGTGTGCACCTAGTTTGAGTCGTCCAGGTTGACCCATGCTAGTTTTGTTCGTCCCAACGCACAAGCAGGCAATGTAAAAAATGAAGAAAAATGTTTCAATTTGGATGGGCCAATAACATAAGTGCAAGGCAGGCCCTATAGCAGGCTTGCGGCCCAAATGAGCGCCTCCCATATCGATCGACAGCAGGAAAAATCCCAATTCATCCACTCCAGCCTCCAGTCTGGTTTGCTCCTAACCTAGCCACCACTGGACAGACCGACACAGCACTTCCTCATGCCCTTGTTGGAGGGCGGTCACCGGGCTTCAAGCGAACCGAAGGACAAGAAGATGAAGATCCAACCCTGGGTGTAGCCTGCGTGGGAGGCAGCGGCGGCAGCACGGGCATGGCATCGAGCTTGCGCAAACGGACAGTCACAGCTTGCAAGAGTAGCATGCGCAACGAGTAGGTACATCACATCCCTGATTATATCTAATTCAACTCTTCATTTTCTGGCCAATAGTTAAACCTGACGATATTGTAAAACCGCTTGTATGTAGGGAATCTATGATAAAATGAAACCAATTTCTACTTATTTTATAACTCCCCCAATCAATACTGAACTGACTGAATCTGATGTATCTAATCAAGTTTCCGGTGCAAACATCCAAGCTCATGTTGTTCTTGAGCCTGAAGTGTCTAATGAACAGACTGCTAATGAAGGATTTGATGCAAACATTTAACATGCTCCTGGTGATGAACATATAGTGTCTAACGAGGGATCTAATGCAAGCATTTTGCAAGCTCCCATTGAAGGATTTAGTGTCTAATGATGATCTTCTATGTTGAGAGAGACATAGAGATTTGCAGGCATTGATGACAAGCAAATTATAGTGCATTTTCATGGCTTGAGGAAACGTCGAGGCCATCTACCAGGAAGTCCCCGTATCATGAAAACGTAGCATAAATACTTTTCTAATCTGTTGTTTGTAACTATTGGCATACTTGTGCAGGATAGATATATTGATATGCAGTTTGCGCACTGGTTATATGTGCAATTACACTTTGATATTTTCAGCCAGAGAACGAATAATTCAAGCAGGTACAGACCATGTTTGTAGTCCTTGTACACCATGTTGCATTTTGTGTTTTTTGGTGCTTGCATCATTTAGTGTTTATAATCTGAACTACTTTGGATCATTAGCTGGTTTTCAAAGTGCATGTAGCTTCACATTTCTCAAGTTATGTTGATTTCCGGAGTGCAAGTGCCTTCGTATTTTTTAAGTTAAATGTTCGCCCCTGGTAACTTGAATTCGTGGATCCGCCACTGCACACAAATCATACACGAATGCCAGTACGAATTAAATGAAATGCAGGGACTTACGCTAGCTCGTTGTACAGGCTCACTGCAGCTCTGCTTGCGCTTGGGATGTTCCACGTACAACTCCATGTTACCACTTGCTTGGATGTGCAGGCCTTGTGCTCCTTGCATCCCCCTCTGCATTTTTGACACGGCGAATGGTTGATCAAATAAGAGGAATCGACCTTGCTATTGTACCGGAGGACAGATACTTACAAGGTTATACGGGTGTGCAGGATGTGTACCAGATCCCGTAGCGCCGTCATGCTTCGCTAAAAAATGGATTTGCTTGTTTCAGATGATATCTCCAGAAGAAATAAGAGTTTAAGTCAGAGTTGGATAGGCGTGTAAGCTAAGAGAGCAGTGAAAGGATATCCAAACATCGTGGGAACAGTGCACAAGGGAGTGATGTGTGGATACCTAGTTCGGGCTGGCGTTTGGGCATGCTCGCCTAGCTAGAGTGCGGGTCACTTCAAAGCCGTTGAGGGTTGTTGGCTAGCCGCGCATGGATGCAGATCTTGAGTGGCAGCGGAGCGCTACGAAGCGGTGGACGAGACCGTTGGTGAAGCCCCAACGGCCTCGGGGGGCGGAGGCGTGCTACCTCTTGAGCACTACGTTGGTTTTCCCTTGAAGAGGAAAGGGTGATGCAGTAAAGTAGCGTAAGTATTTCCCTCAGTTTTTGAGAACCAAGGTATCAATCCAGTAGGAGGTCACACTCAAGTCCCACGCACCTACACAAACAAATAAGAACCTCGCAACCAACGCGATAAAGGGGTTGTCAATCCCTTCACGGTCACTTACGAGAGTGAGATCTGATAGAGATGATAAGATAATAGTATTTTTATGATAAAGAGTAAAAGTAAAGAAAGCAAAGTAAACAGTAATGGAAATAACGGGATATTAATATGATGGAAAATAGACCCAGGGGCCATAGGTTTCACTAGTGGCTTCTCTCAAGAGCATAAGTATTGCGGTGGGTGGACGAATTACTGTCGAGCAATTGATAGAATTGAGCATAGTTATGAGAATATCTAGGTATGATCATGTATATAGGCATCACGTCCGTGACAAGTAGACCGACTCCTGCCTGCATCTACTACTATTACTCCACACATCGACCGCTATCCAGCATGCATCTAGAGTACTAAGTTCATAAGAACGGAGTAACGCTTTAAGCAAGATGACATGATGTAGAGGGATAAACTCATGCAATATGATATAAACCCCATATTTTTATCCTCGATGGCAACAATACAATACGTGTCGTTTCCCCTATTTTCACTGGGATCGAGCACCGCAAGATTGAACCCAAAGCTAAGCACTTCTCCCATTGCAAGAAAGATCAATCTAGTAGGCCAAACCAAACTGGTAATTCGAAGAGACTTGCAAAGATAACCAATCATACATAAAAGAATTCAGAGAAGATTCAAATATTGTTCATAGATAATCTTGATCATAAACCCACAATTCATCGGATCTCGACAAACACACCGCAAAAGAAGATTACATCGAATAGATCTCCAAGAGAATCGAGGAGAGCTTCGTATTGAGATCCAAAGAGAGAGAAGAAGTCATCTAGCTAATAACTATGGACCCGAAGGTCTGAGGTGAACTACTCACACATCATCAGAGAGGCTATGGTGTTGATGAAGAAGCCCTCCGTGATCGATGCCCCTCCGGCAGGACACTGGAAAAGGCCCCAAGATGGGATCTCACGGGTATAGAAGGTTGCGGCGGTGGAATTAGGTTTTCGTGGTGCTCTTTGATGGTTTGGGGGTACGTAGGTATATATAGGAGGAAGAAGTAGGTCTGTGGAGCCACGAGGGGCCCACAAGGGTGGAGGGCGCGCCTGGGGGGTAGGCGCGCCCCCTGCCTCGTGGCCGCCTCGTTGGTTGCTTGACGTCCACTCCAAGTCCTCTGGATCACGTTTGTTCCAAAAATCACGCTCCCGAAGGTTTCATTCCGTTTGGACTCCGTTTGATATCCTTTTTCTGCGAAACACTGAAATAGGCAAAAAAAATAGCAATTTGGGCTGGGCCTCCGGTTAATAGGTTAGTCCCAAAAATAATATAAAAGTGTATAAATAAGCCCATTAAACATCCAAAACAGAATATATAATAGCATGGAACAATAAAAAATTATAGATACGTTGGAGATGTATCAATTCGCGACGATGTGCTCGGTGAAGTAGCCCCGGTGAGCTGGGAGACGGCGTCGGTGAAGCGCACCTGATGCGGTGGAAGTCGGTGTCTGTGAGGCACGTCGGTTGCGGCGGCCGACATTGTCGGTGGACCACCCGGTGCGGTAGACGAGGGCGTAGATGAGGTAGCTCCGGTGCGGTGGTGAAGCGCAACCATCGTCTTCGTCGTCGTCGTCCGGCACAGAGGTGGGGAAAGAGAGGAGACGAGGGGCGATTCGAACTTTGCTTGGGTTGGCAGCGAATTAGGGATTTCAGCAATCTGGGCGCGGAAGGGGACGGTGAAGAAGGGAGATTTTGCAGGGCTGGAATTGGGGCCGCCAGATATTTCAATCTAAAACATGGAAGCGCGAACTTATTTTGTCGTCGTCCTTTTTTTGGGGGGAGGGGGAGGGAGGGGGTGGGTGGCTGGGTGCTAAGCGTCCGTCCGACACACGCGACCACCACGACACGACCCTAGTCTGCCTAGTGCGCCTACATTTGAGAATGCAAACGAATCTTCTTTCATTTGCAAACGAATCTGTATGTATTACCATGCCCGTGTTTTCCTTGCAATAATTAGTCATTCGAAATGAGATACTATAAATTAATTAATGTGGAGTTATTTGAAAAAAATATTGAAACGGTATCCACGGTATCCACGCTAACGTGGATTAGAGTGTGTGTCACATAATTAGTTATTTGAATTAGAGTGTGTGTCACATAGCGATCTCCAATTCTAACATGGATTTCGCATTTCACTGTATCCACGCTACTTTTTTAATACAAATTCATATGTATATGATGAACACCATGGTAGTGAGAAAACTTTTGGATGGATTCAAACATATGACCTACAAAATAGCACAACAAATCGAGTCAATGTCAACTTATCAAAACCTAGTATGGCACGAATTTGAAATAATTACCCATATGCATGGTCCTCAGTTCAAATCTTACAATGTACACCAAATTGAAGCATCGATATTAAGTCTCGTACTATCTACATTCAAATGTTGTTTTTAGCCCCCCCCCCCCCGCACGCACACACGCTACATACTTCCTGTATCGGTCAATCTTCCTCTCCTAACCACCTTAGGAAGCTATCGGTTTCCAACACACATTCATTATTTCTCTTCATGTTTCGATCTCTAACTCTCTCAACTACACAACCCCCTTTTTCCACTCTGTTACCAAATGTATTTACCTCACACACCCGCCATTGCACCCCATGCCGAGCTCTCTCTCTCTCTCTCTCCCTCTCCCTCTCACCCTCTCGCGCTAAATACATGCATTGCCTATCTAGCCCCCCAACCTCTCGTGCGCACGCATGCACGTTGTCTATCTAGGTCACTCCCTCGAGACTGTCTCACTCTTTCTTCCGCACGGCGGGCCACACTCGCTCAATCTCGCTCTCTTTATCTGAGTCTCGTTTAACCTCGTTTTCTTTCACACACAAATGATATATCTCCCTGTTCGGGCCTCGATCGACACACTCTATACTCTCTCATGCAGATTGTCTATCTAGGTCAGTCCATCCAAGCCGCCCCACTCTTTCGACCTCGTGGTGGGCCACGCTCGCTCAATCTCTCTCTCTGTCCTCTCTCTCTCTCTCTCTCTCTCTCTCTCTCTCTCTCTTTGTATGTCTCAATTGACCTCGCTCTTTCTCGGACAAAAACGATATATCACCATGTTTAAGCCCAATTCGACCTATTCACATTGTATACTCTCTCACGCACATTGTCTATCTAGGCCACTCTCTCCAACCCGTCTCACTCTTTCGATCGCACGACGACCCTATGTGACCGATTGACCTTGCTTCCTCCCACGCACAAAATATATCTACACGTCTGTGACTGGATCATCTCTCAAGCTCTATCTTACAGCCCTCACCCTTACCAAAAGCTCAATCGGACAATATCTCTCCAGAGCATATATATCTGTTCAATGAATGTCGGACCACACTCACTTTGTCTCTCTATCTATATGTCTCTCGATTGACCTCGCTTTCTCACGCTGTATCTTCCACACATTGAAGCTACCTCTCCATCCCTCGCAAAGCCGGAGCTATTTACATTGCGAGGGGCACTCCAACCTTGGATTAATTTGTGTAGGCATTTATTTCGGTCGGTTTAGATTATATTTTCGTACCATTCGGCCCACAACTACTCCAAACACCGTTGCAACCCCCGCAACTCCCCTAGTTGATTTCCCTCTGGCTCGGTCATCGCTCTCTCGCACGTACTTTCTCGCCTTCAACGTCGCACCATGGTATTACTACAAAAAACTCTGTTGTTCTCTTTAATTATTATAAATAAGCTACAAAACTACACACCGATAGTCCACTTGGATGGAACAAATTTCGACCCATAAATTAAAGTGCTACAAACTACACACCGAGGGGCCCGCATGTCATGAAACAAATTTGGACCCATATACAAATTAAATAATAAAGGACGAAGATCGAACATGCGACCAGGGCCTTCAAGTCGCACGTCAATAGGCAACATACGTAGAACAACATGTTTGTTGTACCTCCCTTTGTTCACATAATGTTTTTATATTACCACAGCCTATTGAATGGATAACATGTAATATTATTTTTAGTACTATTCGCCTTCACTTACAGGTGGGTTCCATGTGTGCTCTCTCCCTCTCTCCTCCCCTTCTGCGTTTAGACGCAAGGGCAAACACGAAGAACTCGCGGGCGATGTTGCCGTTGACCATATCTGGACGCGTTCACAAGTTACGGCACCAGTTTCACGTGTCAGTGTGTACGTGCAATGCACATTAATTTGGAAGTATATTAAGTGCATGCGGATATTAAGTAGGATATTATTTGCGTGTTATTATGTGATTAGCACTATTTTTGGCATGAAATTAACTGCATGCTAAACGTGTTGAGCGCTCGACATTGAAGCAGTCTAGGTCATTGGATGACAAGGAATACATGTGGCTTGATGACGTTTTATATTTAATTTGATACGGCTCTAGCAGAACATTCAATCGATCAAACCATAAATTTCGTTCAGTCTGACTCCGACTTTAAATTATGCGACGATCGATCTAAAATAAATGGAAATGATAAACGTTCAGATTTTAAGCATGGCAATCCGAACATTTTTCATGGCAAATTTATATTACGCGGCGGCGGCGGGGGCGTCTCGCGGTGGGAAGCGGCTCCTCTGCCGTGGTCTGTGTGTCGTCGGGCCACTGACCGACGGCGGCGGTGGCGCCTTGCGCCGTTGTTGGTGTACTCCTGGACGTTGGCCTAGCTTCAAGGAAGGCCAAAATGTTCTGGACTTCAGAGTGAGTCAACTAGCGGGAGGAGGCGGCTGGCGTTGGTGCAAGGAAGCGGTTGACGGCGGCCATCCATGCCGCTGAGGGGGGCACTCGCACCCGCGCGGGGACAGGCGCTGTCAACGGCGCAGTGGAGACATTCGTGTGCATGGGCACCCGCACGAGCGTGCACGTCACTGCACGCGCAGGCGCATGTGCTGGTGATACGTCTCCAACGTATCTATTATTTATGAAGTATTCATGCTATTATATTATCTGTTTTGGATGTTTATGGGCTTTATCATACACTTTTATATTATTTTTGGGACTAACCTATTAACCGGAGGCCCAGCCCAAATTGTTGTTTTCTTGCCTATTTCAGTGTTTCGAAGAAAAGGAATATCAAACAGAGTCCAAACGGAATGAAACCTTCGGGAGAGTTATTTTTGGAACGGAAGCAATCCAGGAGACTTGGAGTGTACGTCAGGGAAGCAACGAGGTGGCCACGAGGCAGGGAGGCGCGCCCCCCACCCTCGTGGGCCCCTCATGGCTCCCCTGACCGACTTCTTTCGCCTATATATATCCATATACCCTAAAAACATCGGAGAACGGAATAGATCGAGAGTTTCGCCGCCGCAACCCTCTGTAGCCACCAAAAACCAATCGGGACCCTGTTCCGGCACCCTCCCGGAGGGGGGCATCCCTCACCGGGGGCCATCTTCATCATCCCGGTGCTCTCCATGACAAGGAGGGAGTAGTTCACCCTCCGGGCTGACGGTATGTACCAGTAGCTATGTCTTTGATCTCTCTCTCTCTCGTGTTCTTGAGGTGGTACGATCTTGATGTATCGTGAGCTTTGCTATTATAGTTGGATCTTATGATGTTTCTCCCCCTCTACTCTCTTGTAATGGATTGAGTTTTCCCTTTGAAGTAATCTTATCGGATTGAGTCTTTAAGGATTTGAGAACACTTGATGTATGTCTTGCGTGGGATACCCGTGGTGACAATGGGGTATTCTATTGATTCACTTGATGTATGTTTTGGTGATCAACTTGCGAGTTTCGCTCGTGAACTTACGCATAGGGGTTGGCACACGTTTTCGTCTTGACTCTCCGGTAGAAACTTTGGGGCACTCTTTGAAGTTCTTTGTGTTGGTTGAATAGATGAATCTGAGATTGTGTGATGCATATCGTATAATCATACCCACGGATACTCGAGGTGACATTGGAGTATCTAGGTGACATTAGGGTTTTGATTGATTTGTGTCTTAAGGTGTTATTCTAGTACGAACTCTATGATAGATCGAACGGAAAGAATAGCTTATGTTATTTTACTACGGACTCTTGAATAGATCGATCAGAAAGGATAACTTTGAGGTGGTTTCGTACCCAACCATAATCTCTTCGTTTGTTCTCCGCTATTAGTGACTTTGGAGTGACTCTTTGTTTCATGTTGAGGGATAGTTATATGATCCAATTATGTTATTATTGTTGAGAGAACTTGCACTAGTGAAAGTATGAACCCTAGGCCTTGTTTCAACGCATTGCAATATCGTTTGTGCTCACTTTTATCATTAGTTACCTTGCTGTTTTTATATTTTCATATTACAAAAACATATATCTACCATCCATATTGCACTTGTATCACCATCTCTTCGCCGAACTAGTGCACCTATACAATTTACCATTGTATTGGGTGTGTTGGGGACACAAGAGACTCTTTGTTATTTAGTTGCAGGGTTGTTTGAGAGAGACCATCTTCATCCTACGCCTCCCACGGATTGATAAACCTTAGGTCATCCACTTGAGGGAAATTTGTTACTGTCCTACAAACCTCTGCACTTGGAGGCCCAACAACGTCTACAAGAAGAAGGTTGCGTAGTAGACATCAAGCTCTTTTCTGGCGCCGTTGCCGGGAAGGTGAGTGCTTGAAGGTATATCTTTAGATCTCGCAATCGAATCTTTTAGTTTCTTGTTTTATCACTAGTTTAGTCTATAAAATAAAACTGAGGGTGCCTCATATGCTTCATCTTTTTAATGTCTTCCATGAAAATAAGGATTCCGATAATTGTGCTCAATTGCTAGAGGAATAATGCATTAGAATGTTCGGCACTAAATATGTGAATGATGAGCATGATTGCAATGTTGTTAGTATGAATTTTTTGAATACCCATGATGATAATGATATGCAAAGCCACAAGCTTGGGGATGCTATGTTTGATGAAGATGATATGTTTTGTCCCCCAAGTTTTGATGAGCAAATTTATTATGGTTAAAGCATCCTACTTTTTACGATTATTATATTTATGAAAGTGGATTTGGAGAGGTCATGACTTTATTTAGTGATAATTCCACTATTTCGGAAGAGGTTCCAATTGATTATGAGAATAAAGTTGCTATCTATGATGATTATTGTGATGACATGTATGCTATAAATATTAATGATAACCATGAAACTTGTCATCATGATTTTAGTTTGCAATTAGATTATGCCTCACATGATAATTATTTTGTTGAGTTTGCTCCCACTATTATTCATGAGAAGAAATTTGCTTATGTGGAGAGTAATAAAAATTCTATGCTTGTAGATCATGAAAAGAATGCTTTATGTGATGGTTATATTGTTGAATTCATTCATGATGATACTGAAATTATTGTGAGGGAGGAACATATGCTTGTAGGAATTGCAATAATATCAAGTTTCCTCTCTATGTGCTTAAAATTTTGAAGCTATGCTTGTTTTGTCTTCCTATGCTAGTTGATTATTGTTCCCATAAGTTATTTGCTCACAAAATCCCTATGCATAGGAAGTGGGTTAGACTTAAATTTACTAGTCATATTCTTCATGATGCCCTCTTTATGTTTCAATTCTTATCTTTTATGTGAGCATCATTGATATCATCATGCCTAGCTAGGGGCGTTAAGCGTTTAGCGCTTGTTGGGAGGCAACATAATTTTATTTCTTGTTCCTTGATTTTTGTTCCTGTTTAGTAATAAATAATCCATCTAGCCTCTGGTTAGATGTGGTTTCATGTTTTAATTAGTGTTTGTGCCAAGTAGAACCTTTGGGAAGACTTGGGTGAAGTCTTTATGATCTTGCTGTAAAAAACAGAAACTTTAGCGCACACGAGATTAGATAAAACTTTTTACTGGAGAGTGATATTTAGTTGATTATTTTTTCAGATGATTAATAGACAAATTCCTCAGGTCCACCAATTTATTTCAGAATTTTTGGAGTTCCAGAAGTATACGTTTGATACAGATTACTACAGACTGTTCTGTTTTTGACAGATTCTGTTTTCTTTGTGTTGTTTGCTTATTTTGATGAATCTATGAGTAGTATCGGAGGGTATGAACCATAGAGAAGTTGGAATACAGTAGATATTACACCAATATAAATAAATAATGAGTTCACAACAGTACCTAAGTGGTGGTTTTATTTTCTTATACTAACGGAGCTTACGAGTTTTCTGTTAAGTTTTGTGTTGTGAAGTTTTCAAGTTTTGGGTAAAGATTCGATGGACTATGGAATAAGGGGTGGCAAAGAGCCTAAGCTTGGGGATGCACAAGGCACACCAAGGTAATATTCAAGGACAACCAAGAGCCTAAGCTTGGGGATGCCCCGGAAGGCATCTCCACTTTCGTCTTCGTTCATCGGTAACTTTACTTGGAGCTATATTTTTATTCACCACATGATATGTGTTTTGCTTCGAGTGTCATTTTATTCTGTTAGTATTTGCTTGCTGTTATTTAGAATAGTGTTTTGCATCTTTATTTTCAATAAAAATGTCAAGATAGCCTTTACTATGCTTATTTTACGAGTCTACATGTTGCTGTTTGAAACTAGAAAGTTTACCGCTGTTGCAAAAATTCCCTAGAAAATTCAGAATGTGATAAAATGTTGAAACCTTTTGCATAATAAGCTCTGATAAATTTACTACAGTGTGAATTTTCTTTCATAATTTTTGGAGCTAGGGAAGTATGGATCTTGCTGCATTCTTTATAGACTGTCCTGTTTAGGCAGATTGCTGTTATGTTTGCATTGTTTGCATATGTTTGCTTCTTTAATGATTCTATTTGAGGATAGGACTATTAAATATGCAGAGGAATTTAGTATGCAATGTTGAATAATAATTTTAGTGATTTTCTACAGTAGAGTATGATAAGGTTTTTACATTGGTTTATACTAACTTATCTCACGAATCCTTGTTGAGTTTTGTGTGGATGAAGCTTTTGAGATTTAGGGAGACCGTGATATGAGAGGAATTAAGGAGACACAAAAGCTCAAGCTTGGGGATGCCCAAGGCATCCCAAGATAATATTTCAAGAAGTCTCAAGCGTCTAAGCTTGGGGATGCCCCGGTTGGCATCCCACCTTTCTTCTTCGACAACTATCGGTTAGTATCGGTTGATCCTAAGTTTTTGCTTCTTCACGTGATGTTTGCTATTCTTAGAATGTCATTTTATTTTGTTTTGATTGCTGTTTTAATAAAATATCAAGATCTGAAATTCTTAAATGAGAGAGAGTCTTTACATAGCTAAATAATTATTTAACTACTCATTGATCTTCACTTATATCTTTTTGGAGTAGTTTGTCATTTACTCGTGTGCTTCACTTATATCCTATGAGTAAATAGTTGAATGCTTTGAATATCATAAATCTGAAATTATATATGTTTCATATGCTTATCCCATGGGGATTAATGACTTCAAATATAAGAAGTAGAGGTGGTAAATTTATTGAAGGTTAGCAAACATTGTATTGGTCACTTGAACGATTCATGAAAGAATATTGAGGGAAGAGAGATTTCACATATAAATATACTATCTTGGACATCTTTTGTAATCGTGAGCACTCATTAAAATATGACATGCTAAAAGGTTGATGTTGGACAAGGAAGACAACGTAATGGGTTATGTTTTCTTATATCTGAAATAAAGTATATTGTCATGGATCGCCCAACACGTTGAGCTTGCCTTTCCCCCTCATGCTAGCCAAATTCTTTGCACCAAGTAGAGATACTACTTGTGCTTCCAAACATCCCTTAAACCAGTATTGCCATGAGAGTCCACCATACCTACCTATGGATTGAGTAAGATCCTTCAAGTAAGCTGTCATCGGTGCATGCAATAAAAATTGCTCTCTAAATATGTATGATCTTTTAGTGTGGAGAAAATAAGCTTTATACGATCTTGTGATATGGAAGCAATAAAAGCGACGGACTGCATAATAAAGGTCCCTATCACAAGTGGCAATATAAAGTGACGTTCCCTCACATTAAGATTTTGTGCATCCAACTATAAAAGCGCATGGCAACCTCTGCTTTCCTCTGCGAAGGGCCTGTCTTTTATTCTTGTCTTATACCTTATGCAAGAGTCATGGTGATCTTCACCTTTCCTTTTTACATTTTGTCCTTTCGCAAGCACATTGTGTTGGAAAGATTCTGATATATATATATATATATATATATATATATATATATATATATCCAATTGGATGTAAGGCATCATGAGCTATTATTGTTGACATTACCCTTGAGGTAAAAGGTTGGGAGGCGAATCTATAAGCCCATATCTTTCTCTGTGTCTGATTAAAACTTTGAACCCATAAATATCGCGTGAGTGTTAGCAATTGTGAAAGACTAAATGATAGTTGAGTATGTGGAGTTTGCTAAATCAAAGCTCTGACATAGACTCTTCCTGAAAATAAGATGAATTGTAATTGTTTGATGACTAATAACATAGTTTGTTAGTTTTCAAGAAAGTTTATGATCTATACTTTAACATGTGAATAGCTTGTTACTTGACCATGAGAAGCTTTATGAGATGAGCTACTGTTATGATATATAATGATGCTAGAAAAGGTGATTGAAATTATCATTGATCAAACTTGTGCACCTGCTAGCATTCACACTTCATAAATTACTTATTTTATCATTTACCTACTCGAGGACGAGCAGGAATTAAGCTTGGGGATGCTGATACGTCTCCAACATATCTATAATTTATGAAGTATTCACGCTATTATATTATCTGTTTTGGATGTTTATGGGCTTTATTATACACTTTTATATTATTTTTGGGACTAACCTATTAACGGAGGCCCAGCCCAAATTGTTGTTTTCTTGCCTATTTCAGTGTTTCGAAGAAAAGGAATATCAAACGGAGTCCAAACGGAATGAAACCTTCGGGAGAGTTATTTTTGGAACGGAAGCAATCCAAGAGACTTGGAGTGTACGTCAGGGAAGCAACGAGGTGGCCACGAGGCAGGGAGGCGCGCCTGCCCCCCTGGGCGCGCCCCCACCCTCGTGGGCCCCTCGTGGCTCCCCTGACCGACTTCTTTCGCCTATATATATCCATATACCATAAAAACATTGGAGAACAGAATAGATCGGGAGTTTCGCCGCCGCAAGCCACTTTAGCCACCAAAAACCAATCGGGACCCTGTTCCGGCACCCTGCCGGAGGGGGGGATCCCTCACCGGTGGCCATCTCCATCATCCCGACGCTCTCCATGACGAGGAGGGAGTAGTTTACCCTCGGGGCTGAGGGTATGTACCAGTAGCTATGTGTTTGATCTCTCTCTCTCTCTCGTATTCTTGAGGTGGTACGATCTTGATGTATCGCGAGCTTTGCTATTATAGTTGGATCTTATGATGTTTCTCCCCCTCTACTCTCTTGTAATGGATTGAGTTTTCCCTTTGAAGTTATCTTATCGGATTGAGTCTTTAAGGATTTGAGAACACTTGATGTATGTCTTGCGTGGGATACCCGTGGTGACAATGGGGTATTCTATTGATTCACTTGATGTATGTTTTGGTGATCAACTTGCGGGTTTCGCTCGTGAACTTATGCATAGGGGTTGGCACACGTTTTCGTCTTGACTCTCCGGTAGAAACTTTTGGGCACTCTTTGAAGTTCTTTGTGTTGGTTGAATAGATGAATCTGAGATTGTGTGATGCATATCGTATAATCATACCCACGGATACTCGAGGTGACATTGGAGTATCTAGGTGACATTAGGGTTTTGATTGATTTGTGTCTTAAGGTGTTATTCTAGTACGAACTCTATGATATATCGAACGGAAAGAATAGCTTCATGTTATTTTACTACGGACTCTTGAATAGATCGATCAGAAAGGATAACTTTGAGGTGGTT
Organism: Triticum aestivum; assembly: GCF_018294505.1. Classification (NCBI taxonomy): domain Eukaryota; kingdom Viridiplantae; phylum Streptophyta; class Magnoliopsida; order Poales; family Poaceae; genus Triticum; species Triticum aestivum. The sequence continues at coordinate 182,195,136 of NC_057811.1, read as the reverse complement.
TCGTACCCTACCATAATCTCTTCGTTTGTTCTCCGCTATTAGTGACTTTGGAGTGACTCTTTGTTGGATGTTGAGAGATAGTTATATGATCCAATTATGTTATTATTGTTGAGAGAACTTGCACTAGTGAAAGTATGAACCCTAGGCCTTGTTTCAACGCAATACCGTTTGTGCTCACTTTTATCATTAGTTACCTTGCTGTTTTTATATTTTCAGATTACAAAAACATATATCTACCATCCATATTGCACTTGTATCACCATCTCTTCGTCAAACTAGTGCACCTATACAATTTCCCATTGTGTTGGGTGTGTTGGGGACACAAGAGACTCTTTGTTATTTGGTTGCAGGGTTGTTTGAGAGAGACCATCTTCATCCTACGCTTCCCACGGATTGATAAACCTTAGGTCATCCACTTGAGGCAAATTTGCGACTATCCTACAAACCTCTGCACTTGGAGGCCCAACAACGTCTACAAGAAGAAGGTTGTGTAGTAGACATCAGCTGGCAGGTGCACAGGCACCGGTACGGGCGTGCGCGTCATTGCACGCGCAGGCGCATGCGCTGGTAGGTGCACGGGCGCGTGAAAGTCAGCGGGGACCTCGTGGAACCCCGTGGCATCAAGCTCGGCGGCAATGTGCGGCTCCCAGCCCATCAATGCCACGGGGATGGGCGCTGGCGCAGTCGGGGCGACGGGTGCCGGAACGGGAGCGGGGACAGGCGTGGCGTCTTCCCGCAAGGCTAGTTCAAGCTCGTCCCAAAGTGCATTATGTTCTTGAGACTCCGGCTGGGTGTCTTCCTCAGGAAACTGGAAGACTAAGGGCAGACCATCGTGATGCGGCATGGCGTACATTTAGGTCAGGCTGGTTGGAGGTAGACGACAGGAGAATCGGAGAGGAAGAGAGAAGATTGTAGCGATACCGGGTAGTGCGGGGTTGATTTTAAACTGCGGCGTCGGCAACATTAAAAGTGGGAGCAGTTGGGACGAAGGTGGGCGGCGGAGCCTGGTCAAAGGGCTCGCCTCCCGGTGAGCCTGCACAGCGGTCTGCTCGCACGCCTCCCTGTCAGCCGGCGCAGCGGTCTGCTCGCACGCCTCCCATCGACTCACACGTCTTGCTCGGACGGCACCTGCAGATGAGATGCGGGACTCGTGGCGGCACGTAAACGCCCACGGTTTCAATAGTGAAAGCGTTCGCCTTAACGTGACAGGTCTTTGTTCCAAAATACCTTGGCTCTTCATTTGTGCAACTTTGTTTCGTTTTTTTTCTTTCCATGTTGTTTCGCATGATTCACTGTGTTGATCTAACTGTTTAGGTATGTCTTCTTGTTTGCAAACAGAGAATTCCTAGAGCAACGAGGGAGTCATTCAACAATCCGGGCGACAGCGACCAAGTTTCTCTTACCATGCGCAGCCTTGGTGTGAATGAACCTGCTCAATATATCGTAAGTACAAAGGATGGTCACATGATGATTGATGCTAAAGGATGGTCAAGGTTCAAATCTAAATCATATCTTGCGGTAGGGGATGATCTCAAAATCGAACTTTCTCAAGGAGAGCTGGTCCAAATCAACTTTGAAATTCTTCAGTAGCAGCACGCAACTGCCGAACTGATCTATCCTCCGAGAGATTTTGATGTAATAATTTGGCATGGTGAAACAAGTGTCCTGTGTGTATAAGTAATACGACAGTATTATTTATCACATGGTATATCGTTGATAGAATTGCAACTCTCATTGCTGGTTAGGAACTGTCGTTCGATTTCATTCCAACAGCTGCCGTGCTTTATTCAAATTTGTGTATTCGCCTTGCTACAGCATCTAAAACCAGCGCCGTACCGATCGCTTGCAATATGAAAAGCGCTGAGGTAGAACACATGGGCCCCCAAACATGCAGGGTGGGCCTACGGCCCAAAATCCAGAACCGTGAGCCTGTCTGAGTATTATATTCTCAGCTGAACCCCCATAATGCCCGTGCGTTGCACGTAACATCAAGATGCATTTGTATGAGTATTTTATCTTGTGAGAGAAAATGATGAATGAGGGAAGGCCTTATTTGCAAATGTGGAGAGGTGTGTGGGTACCTTTTTGCAAAATTGCCATAGTTTCCTTCCTATCCGTCAGATATAAATCGGACGGCCTATATTGCAGGATGGCAGGCACACCATCATCACCAACTCGTCTATATTGTGTTAAAAACAACTCTGTTTTTTATAATTATATATGTTATATATATTCCCCTTGATTTTTCTTATGTATAAAGTTGTGATATAAAAGATTTGTATATTTCTTTACAGAGGGAGTATCTCTCTGTCAAAAATATATTTATGTGTAACTAGTTACTCCTGTCTTTCTACTTCCTTTCGCTGATATGTGGGGTATCCGGCAACGGGGTCCACGTGCCATATGCACAAATTAGAGTGCACAACTGCACGGTAGACACACCCCGGTCGTAGCGCCGCAGTAATGCCCAATGAGCCGTCAAATCACAAAACCCCCCTTTCTAGCTTTAGCAGTAAGCTGGACGGACGAAGCGGCAATATCACTGGGCCTAAATCCTCTTCTCCCTCATCTGCTTGTTCAGAGAAAACCCCCTCTCGGTGATTGCATAGGGTTTTCTCATGGAGAACCAGGTACGAATTCTTCATCCATCCCCGATAAATCCAAGTCCCTTGGTCGCGGGTAATCCTAGGATGGCAGCCGCCGCCGTTGATGCATTTTTCTTCCTACTGAATCTAGTGTGTTTCATTTCCAGTGCCCAAAGTGCGAGGACCCTACAGGTTTCTGCGCCCTCGGCAAGACGCCACACTTTTTCCTTCTCATCCTAACACAGGATTTTAAAACATGCACAGTATGTTCCTAGAATCCTCTTTTCTATCCGGGTGGGTGGGGGTTTTTTGGACATGTTGTCGACTAATTTGGAAATTTGGATTGCTATATTTGGACAAAAGGTACTACCAGTACGATGGTCAACACTGACGTGAAGGAGGAAGTTATTTCTAGATTTGGATAGGGAATACATTGTGTTCTCATATTATTTTTCCTGCAGTGCATTATTTGCTCTGCCAGAACACATGTACTCAAGATGCTCGACCTTGCCATAACTGAATACACCAGTTTGATGGTCATGGTGAAGACAAGCCATGGATATAAGTTTCGAGTTGGGTTCATGAACCAAGAAGATCGCTGCTTTTTAATGGCCGAACTTGGATAAACTTTCTCAAGTGTTACGGACTGAAAGTTGGCGCACGAATGTTGATGGAAATAGCAGAACCTGGTCTCATCTTCACTGTGATCTTCCACCCCGACGTCGTTCCAATTGTTCATCCATGTTAGTTTTGTATCTGGTTCTTGCTTGTTGCCTCGATTACTTCTTAATCCACCTATTCTGTCTAACTAATCACAATTTAACTTTAGAAGTAGCAATGAATCTCTCACGAAGATGCTACTTCTAACTAATATTTTCTTATAATTGGTGGCACGTGTAGGTTTTTTCAGAGTTAAGCAGGCTGTTCATTTGTTATTCTGTAACAACTCGGCTGTTACTAATGGCACTGAAGTTGACTGGGACGACATCCACAAGTTCCTACACTTTATTGATCGTCTTGAGGTCCTTGTGGGGCGTTTCAATGGTGGAAGGCCACATGGGATATGTGTGCCACTGCTACACTCGTTGAACAGGTCCAGCTGTGTCGAAAAACTTATTGTACGAGCTGTTTTCTGTTATATATGTTGTTCATAAACTATTGCTTATACACAGTTTTACAGTTGTGATCTTCTTGAAACAGAAACTGCCCAGTTCTATTGTTCCTATACAGATGCCTGACCATGGTCGGGTCAGACTTGCGCTTGGTCACAACATGATGTTTATGTCGACCTACTCCATTCCCCTTGGAGGTGAAAAGATACTTATTCATGGGTGGTCTCAAATAATGAAGGCCCGTTCATCTTGGAGAATAGGACAGAAGATTATGTTCCTGCTTTTCCATGGCTCTAAAGCGAATATCCTGTTTATTGACCACATTGCGAGATGAAGCCGCTTTCAGAAGGTTGTGGATGCGCGGGGTGGCGCCTGGGCCTTGTCCTGGGGCTTGGCGGCCTCACCCTTGGTTAACTGTAGGCAAAGTAGCACTGTTCGAGGCATGCTTTTGTACGGTTGAACCTGTATAAGTACTCATACTGCTTTGAGCTATCGTTGTTAAGTGCCCCTGCTGCTTTCAGTTAAGGTTGTTAAGTACTCCTGCTGCTTTTACAGTCTGTCGTGTTTCTTCAGTCCTGTCTTCCTCCAGCCGCCAAAACCAAACCAGCGCCGGCGGGGTTGCCTGCTTCCGCCTCCCACGGCTGGCTGCGCCTCAGGGCATGCATCGCCGCCCCACCGTCTCCTAAATCGTTAACGCCAACGTCCGAGGCCTCGCCGTTGTCATCCGTGCGCTTTGGTGCGCTCGCTGCGGTGCCGCCCTCTCGCGTTGTCAACATGGTCAACAAACAACAGGAATCGGCAGAAGTACGTGGAGAGAATGGCAGTAGGGGCCCACCATGTCAGCGTATGGAAAAATAAAATGCTTCCTCCTAGTATTTTCCTGACATCTGGGACCCACGACATTGTGAGCGTATATAGTCAATAGGCAAGAGAACAGCACAAGATCGGCTGACACCTGGGACATAGCTGCTCGAGCAGTATTTTTATGTTATTGTTGAGACGGAGCAGGGTTTGAACTGGGTTGTGGCCCGTCTAGCCCAGGCTTATATTTTATGTTCACCATGTGACCAGCCCAGCTATTTTTTCTTTGTGAAAATGAGCACAGTTTATTTTTTCTGAAGAATACCCAATCCAGGCCTACTTATTTTTCTACGCCCTGATGGGCTGCAACTCTTTCAAGACGCCTGCAAATCTTGGAAGTAATATGAAATGGGTTGTAAATATAAAAACAGATGACAAATTGACAATTACTTTATAATTTCTGAATTTTTTCACATTTCCGGATTCCTATTTCACTGGGCATTAACCTAATTTAAATATATCTTCAAAGTACTTTAAATCTGGCTCGACATTTCGGTATTAAAAATAGTTTGGAACCCACAAAAATATGCGAAATTGGCCCTGGCCAACCAAAAAAACGGACTGCAATAAATTGCATCAGAAGTCGCAATGAGCTATATATAAATTATGAGGGAATGGTCTGACTTGTGGGCATATTAAGTTGACGCGTATGCAAGATTTTTTTAGTTATTATATACGTCAACACACGATTCTAGCAGACGTAACCATTCGATGTCAATCCAACGGCCGTCGTGTTTCTTCAATCTCTGATCTTCTTGCTCCAGCCGCCAAATCTAGCGCCAGCGGGACCGCCTACTCCCGCCTCCCGTGGCCGGCTGTGCTACCGCACAGGCCTCACCGCCCCCTACTACTCCCATTGCTGGCCAGGGCATCCCTCTAATCACCCACACCCCCTGTTATTCTGCGGCGACGGTAGCCTCACACCGCAGCCGAACCAGTGAACCCTCATACTCCCCTCCGCGTGGGCATCCACTGCCGCGTCTTCCCCGGCTCCGCGTCGTCCCCTTCCTAGGCCTCGCTGTCGTCCATCGCCCTGGTGCTCTCGGCGCGGCGTGGTCAACGTGGTCAAGGAACAACTTCCATTGGAAGAGTACTGTACGTGGATGAAAGTGCGTTATATCGACTAGAGGGGGTAAATAGGCGATTTTTATGAATTCTTCACTGAGGAATTTGCGGGTGAGGAAATTCCTTAGCGAAGAACTACTTGCAGCGGAATAAGTACTCAGAAGTAAACATAACAGAACACAATCATAGTCATCATGATGAAATGAAGACAAGCACAGAGTACAGAAAGCGTAATCACAGGATAACACAGGATGAAGACAAACAGACTGAAGAAATTGAGCTAGGGAAATTGAGAAAGTCTTCAGTCAAAGTCTTCAAAACACAGATATGAACAAGTGCACAACACAGTTATGAGGAAATGAAAGAGTTGAGGAAATAGAACCAGTTGGCTTGGTGAAGACAATGATTTGGTAGACCAGTTCCAACTGCTGTCTCAGTTGTACATCTGGTTGGAGCGGCTAGGTATTTAAACCTGAGGACACACAGTCCCAGACACACAGTCCTCACCGTATTCTCCTTGAACTAAGGTCACACAGACCTCGTCCAATCACTCGTGGTAAGTCTTCAGGTGACTTCCGAACCTTCACAAACTCGGTCACTCGGCGATCCACAATTCCTCTTGGATGCTCTAGACCATGACGCCTAACCGTCTGGAAGAAGCACAGTCTTCAAAGGTAACAAGCGTCGGATCCACGCAGGATCAATCTCTTCAGTGATGCTCAATCACTTTGGGTTTGTAGGTGTTTGGGTTTGGGTTTTTCCTCACTTGATGATTTTCGCTCAAAGTCCTCGGAGGATGGGATGCTCTCAAATGACAAGTGTCAGTTTCTCTCGGAGCAGCCAACCAGCTAGTGGTTGTAGGGGGGGCTATTTATAGCCTAGGGAGCAGCCCGACATGATAAGACATAAATGCCCTTCAATGATATGACCGTTAGGTGGGTAGATATTTTGGGACAGCTGGCGCATAGCACAGCAACGGTCGGAAATTTGAGTATCAAATTCCTCAGGGCTATCATGTTCCTCACTTTGTAGGCAATCCGCACTAGCGAATTCCTAACTCCTCAGTCAGAACAAATTCCTCAGCGACCAGAAGAACTTCGTCTCTGTCACTGAAGAATATGACTGAACTGTATGAGATTTCCAATGGCTTCACTCGAAGGGATTGGTAGGTGTAGGATTTTGAGTTGAGCATCACATGGAAATTTTTCCTTAGTATTTCCTCGACCCCCTTTAACAGTACAGTGTTTCCTATGACTCAAGAAAGAGAAAATGAAACTACGAAAACAAGAGTCTTCACGCTTCATGTTCCTCAAATGAATACCAAGTCTTCAAGGTCACACCAATTTCTTCACTTTCAAAGTCTTCAGAAAGTCTTCAGTCGAAGAACTTCATTTTTAGGGGTCGACTTTCTCTGTAAATATCAAACTCCTCATAGACTTATAGACCTGTGTATACTCATAAACACATAAGTCCCTTAACCTATAAGTCTTCAATACACCAAAATCACTAAGGGGCACTAGATGCACTTACAATCTCCCCCTTTTTGGTGATTGATGACAATATAGGTTAACTTTTCAACGGGGATAAACATATGAAGTGTAAATACTGATATTGAGGAATTTGATTGCAAGATATAGAGGAACTCCCCCTGAAGATGTGCATAGTGAGGAATTTGCTTTTGAAGCAATGCACACTTGAAGAGTTGAATCATGGAGATCTCCCCCTATATCTTGTAATTCATACACGCATTTGACATATAATATGAAGAATTTGAAATGCATGATGAAATATGGTGACTGATGTAATTCAGCATGCGTGCATTAACATATATGAGGAATAAGCATGCAGAAAACACAGCAAAAGTATCAGACCACCATAGAGTTTAAGTTTACAACTCGATCCAGTAAAGTCATCAGAAGAACGAGAGTTGTAACTTAGCAAAAAAACATCCATATAAGATAGACCCGCTTAAAGACTAACTCAAATTTCTCCCCCTTTGTCATCGAATGACCAAAAGGATCAAAAATGAGGACTAACGCCCCTGAAGAATATCAAGTTGATGAAGGAGCGCCAGTGTTGTTGGGGTCGTGTGTTGATGTTGGGCCTGCCGCAGTGTCGTCCAAGTCTTCATGCTCGTCGGTGTCGCGCGATGAAGAATAGGAGCTGGCCACCAAGGAAGGAACCTTGACCTTCTTGTATTTCTTCGGTGGAGGTGCAGACCAGTCAAAGTCCTCCTTGAGACCCATGTTCTTCAGATCTTCTTCACCATATACATGTGACAGAATAGCCCAGGTGCGATCGAAGACTTCATGGAGGTAGTAATGGTTTTTCTTCACTGCATTATGTGTAGACGTCATGTTGTGAAGAATTGAACCAAACTGACGCTTAACCCATTTATGGTTTCGATCCACCTTCTGGTGAAGACTTCGCAGAAGCTCACGGTCAGTCATCACACGAGGAGCAGTGGCTTGAGGATTTTGCTTGGAGGCATGGGCAGAAGAATCATGAGTGGCAGAGTCATCATTGGTGGAGTAAGATGCAGCTTTGCGAAACTGACCATCCAATGGACGAATGCCTTCATCAATGACAGCAGGAGCCTTGCCCTTTTTATCAGATGAGGAATAGGTCCGCTTGAGGACTTCAATCGGGGGCAAGTAGCTGAGGTGATTCTGAAAATCAGACTTGTAGTTGAGTGAAGACCTTGTTCTGAGGAATCTCATGATCCAGGGAGCATAAGGCTTCAGCTCAAACGGAGAGAGTGCAACATTTGCCAGAGTCCTCATGAAGAAATCATGATAATTGACGGATATGACATGAATGATGTTGAATACCAGATTCTTCATGATGCCAACAATTTCCTCATCAGATGAGTCGTGGCCTTTGATTGGACTCGTAGTCTTCGTCAGAATGCGATAGACTGTCCTTGGTACATACTACAATTCCTTCACGAGGAATTTTGTCCTTGAGGCTTGACCAGGTTTCAATGGCTTCATCAGTACTTGCATATAGTGATCAGTAAGCTCAGGCTCTTGGTACATGCAACGAGCTCCTTTAGGTGGAAGACTGATGGGCAGGGCATGAAGTAATTCAGAGGCTAGTGCTTTGTAGTGAGTGTTTTCGGTCATCCAGTCCAAAACCTAGGAGTTCACATCGTCAGCATCTCCTGTGATGTGCAATGTTGCGTAGAATTGAAGAATGAGTTCTTCATTCCAATCAATTATGTCTGTGCAAAAGTTGAGGAGGCCTGTGTCATGAAGCACACTAAGGACAGGTGTGAAACATGGCAGTGATTCCATGTCCACATGAGGAATATGCTCGTGGTCGAAGACTTTGTCCTTATTGAAGAGCACTGAGGAATAGAAGTTGGCCTGGCTGGCGGTCCAGAAGCGCTTCTTTCTAAGACGAGCAGAATCATAGGGATTGTAGTCAGTGAAGAAAAACGTGCTCGCCGAAGAAATCATCAGCCTTGAATTTCTGCTTCTTTGAGAATGGATCCTTTGGTTTGGGCTGAGGAGTGTCAGTCAATTGCATTATTACCTCAGGAATCGCAATCTCAGGTTCTTCAGGTTGAGGAATTTCAGCTTCTTCTTCAGTGACAGCCTGGGTCTTCAATTCTTCATTTTCATTTTCTTCATCACTAGTGGCTGGAATTTCTTCATGGACAGACGGCGTGGCATGTGGTTCATCAGATCCCATTTGTACTGTAGTTACTCGGGACTGAGGAATTTGTTGCAATGGTGTGAAGAGTGGAGAGTTGGGGTGCTGACTTTCCCAAAAGTCATCATTTAGCACGGGTGTGGTACATCGGATGTCCACATCTTCATCTTCCATTTCTTCAATGCCTGCCTCTTCAGCAGTAAACTGAGGCATAGGCAAGGAGACAACTGGTGTTGAAGGGATTTTATCCACTTCAATTTCTTCATCCAACTGCTCTGACGAAGCAGCAGAAGGATTTTCTTCATCGGATCCGCTGGGGATCACATATTCTTCATCGAAAGGGACGATTTCCTTTGATGGCATGGTTGAGAGAGGAACAACATCAATGGGATTTGCAAATGAGCTGGTCAAGATCTTCATCTTCTTCAGGACTGAAGAATCTGATGAAGCTGATGCCTTCCTTTTCTTCACTGCTGCACGCTCTGCAGCCTTAGTCTTCTTCACATCTGAAGCAGATGGAAGGATCAGAGTTGGGGTAGGTGCAGGAGGAGCAGAGGAATTTGGTTGAGTTTCTTCAGGCACAACTGATGCAGTTGCCCTGACCTCTTCATTTTCTTCAGGCGCACCACTAGTGGATGCCCTGGCAATTTCATCAGCAACTGGAATGTAGTCATCAGCCCTGGAACTCACATTTTCTTCAGCAGCCTGAATGTCATCAGCGGTGCTGGCATGTTCTTCAGTCGGCTGAGCATATGCTTCAGCCTGAGGAATTTCTTGTTGCAATGGAGCTGCAACATTTGGAGTGAACTTTTCTGTCAAGTTCACAAAACGGACTTTGGCTCCAAGCCAGTCAGCGCGGTATACATCAAATTCATCACTGAGTTTCTTGATCTCAGATTGAATGTTGACAAGTTCTTCAGTTGTCATAGAGACAACGTGTTTCTTCAGAAAACACTCCTTCTTGTACTGCGCTTTCTTGATCTGCCTGGCCTTTTCAAATTTCCATTTCTCTTCTTGTATGAAGGCAGTTAGCATATGACACTGTCCAGGAGTCAACTTGAAGTCGGGCATAGGAGTGTTTGGGTCCTTGTGCCAGAGATCAATGTAGTCGAGGATCAACTTTGGATCCAAAAGCAGTGGCACATTTGTGCCCTTGGCTCTAGCGGCCCTGACTTGCCTATCCCTGATGATTTCGGCGAGTTCATCTTCATCAACTTCGTCTTCATCAGACGGTACTTGGAAGGCGACCTGCTTCTTGTGAGGACTTGGGCGAGAACCTCATCCAGCAGTGGCCTTTGTCTTCAGTAGAGAGGGTCCCGTTGAAGAATTTGGTGCAGCTGAGGAACTAGCAGAAGCTCCTGAGGCAATAGAGATGCCTGTAGTCCTTTGGCACGTGGCAAGATGCACAGGTGCTGAGGATTTTGTCAGAGCAGCTGAGGACTTGAGCGGAGGAGCTGAGGATTTTGGAGGAGCAGGAGCAGCGTGAGGAATTGGCCGTGAGGGCTTTGAGGATTCTGGCCGTGAGGGCATTGCTGAGGTACTTGGTCGTGAGGGCATTGAAGAAGAAGCACTTGGCTGTGAGCAGGCTTCTTTGACATGGCCTTCTTAGGCTTGACAGAGGCCTCAGCAGCAGCAGCAGCAGCAGAGTCTTCATTGAATTTCCTCACTGCTTCCTTTGCATGTTTGGCCAACTTGGCCTGGCGCTTGGCCCATTCTTCAGGATAGTCCTCACCGCGCTTGAGGCTGGTGGGATCAGCTATTTGGCCAGGTGCCAATGGAGGTCTTGAGCATGGAGGGTTTAGAGCAAATTTCTTCATATACTTGGGAGTAACATACCTGTACTCCCTCCACTCTCTTGCCCATCTCCTCTCAATCTTTTGAATGCGCACCTTGCTCTGATTTTTATCTTCCTCAGGGGGTGTGCAGTACCCAGCATAGATGTCCTCAGGGATTTCAAAAGCAGTATTGACCTTAGGCCTCTTTCCTCCTTTCTGTGGCTTCTTTCCATCAGCCATTTTCTTCAGCTGAGGAATTTTAACAATGGAATTCTCTGAAGATGTATGCAACTTTTCTTTGAGGAACGCTGCAAATGAGTTAAGTTGATGAGAACCTAGTTATTCAGCAACGGACATGAGTACCTGTGAACAGAGTATAGTTGTGAGGAATTTGGAGAGGTCATATGTGTTCTCAGAAGGTTTTGTAAAATGAACAAGTTTGAGGAATTTGACCAGATTGAGTCTTGAAGAATTTCACTAAGCATTCTTTGTCTTAGGTTCCAGAGTTGTACAGATCAGAAATCCACACAATTGAGGAATCTTGAAGAAAAACGCAGCTTAGAGAAATGAATCAAGAACAGACGACATGTGAGGTGTTTTGTGTGTGAAGAATTTGAAGAAAAACACCTTTGAGGATTTTGTAGAGATCATTTGAATCAAAGAGGGCAGTAAAAGTAACTTTTAATTACCCTGGACGAAGAACACGACGAACTGGGAAGTGTAGATGTGAAGTTCGTCAGTGCAGATCTTCCACGCCCTAACTTGGCAGAGGAAGACAGCTACGGCGGCGGCGGAGTGAAGAAATCCGCGGCCGGCGCGAGTACGACGGCGACGAGGTCGAGGCAGTGAAGCTCTTCCTCACCGGCGACGATGAAGTAGCGGCGGCGCTAGGGTTTGAGAAGCTCGAGCTGGAGAGAGGTCGAGCGGAGTAAAAGAAGTGAGGAAGGGAAGGGGGTATTTATAGCCACGGTGAAAAACTGTTCGCCCGAAGAAATTGGACGAACGTGCCCGTGACCCTTCTCATTCGCTTGACATGTGTCACCCATGTACTGAGAAGTGGAGATCGTGGGTGAATAGATAAGTGTTTTCGTGGGAAGCGGAACGGTTTGAGCGGCAAAACAAAAGTTTTGGATAAGATAAGTTTTAACGTTCCGTTCGCAAATTCTTCAGATCATAAGGACACAGTGAAGATTTTGAACGAGTTTCAAGTAGAACGCACATGAAGAATTTGTGAATATAATGGGTTGAGTTTAGCATAGAGGGGGAAGGGTCCGATCACATTCACTTAGCAGAAAATGCAACTTGAAGAATTAGCTATAAATGAATGTTGTAGAGGACATAAACTCATATATATATATATATATATAGCCAATGAAGATAAACGACGGAAACAGTGAAGACAATGCAAAGTTGAAGAAAATGAACAACTGAGGAATTTCAAAACCAAAAAAACTCAAATTGAAGATTTTCAACTTTGGTGGTGGCGTGACCCACCGTATAAGAATGATGATTTCAGACACCGCGTACAATTGTCGTAGGGTTCTGAGAATCAAATTCTTTGTTAATTTCTTCACACTTACAGTGTTATTCTTCATTGATTGAAGAAAAACGTTTCTTCATGTGTTGCACATCTAAGTCATCAATTTTGCATAAGTGTTAGGATGAGTGTCCTTTTCAAAGAACATTCGAAGATTCTAAGATATTTAGCTCACACCGCAACTTACTAAATCTCTTCTCATCCAAGGGCTTTGTGAAGATATCGGCTAGTTGTTCTTCAATCTTCACGTGCTCAATAGAAATGTCGCCCTTCAACACATGATCATGAAGAAAATGATGACGAATCTGAATGTGCTTTGTATTCGAGTGTTGAACTGGGTTCTGAGCAATCTTGATGGCACTCTCATTGTCACAGAAGAGAGGCACATTCTTCATGTTGACGCCATAGTCCTTGAGAGTTTGCTTCATCCACAGTAATTCAGCACATCAAGAACCAGCAGCAATGTACTCAGCTTCAGCAGTAGACAGTGATACGCAGTTCTGTTTCTTCGATGACCAACAGACTGTAAGTGCATCTAGTGCCCCTTAGTGATTTTGGTGTATTGAAGACTTATAGGTTAAGGGACTAATGTGTTTATGAGTGTACACAGGTCTATAAGTCTATGAGGAGTTTGATATTTACAGAGAAAGTCGACCCCTAAAAATGAAATTCATCGACTGAAGACTTTGGATTTCTGAAGACTTTGAAAGTGAAGAAATTGGTGTGACCTTGAAGACTTGGTATTCATTCGAGGAACATGAAGCGTGAAGACTTTTGTTTTCGTAGTTTCATTTTCTCTTTCTTGAGTCATAGGAAACACCGTATTGTTAAAGGGCGTCAAGGAAATACTAAGGAAAAATTTCCATGTGATGCTCAACTCAAAATCCTACACCTACCAATCCCTTCAAGTGAAGCCATTGGAAATCTCATACAGTTCAGTCATATTCTTCAGTGACAGAGACGAAGTTCTTCTGGTCTCTGAGGAATTTGTTCTGACTGAGGAGTTAGGAATTCGCCAGTGCGGATTGCCTACACAGTGAGGAACATGATAGCCCTGAGGAATTTGAGCCTCAAATTTCCGACCGTTGCTATGCTGCGCGCCAGCTGTCCCAAAATATCTACCCACCTAACGGTCATATCATTGAAGGACATTTATGTCTTATCATGCGGGCTGCTCCCTAGGCTATAAATAGCCGCCCCCTACAACCACTAGCTGGTTGGTTGCTCTGAGAGAAACTGACACTTGTCATTTGAGAGCATCCTATCCTCCGAGGACTTTGAGCGAAAATCATCAAGTGAGGAAAAACCCAAACCCAAACACCTACAAACCCAAAGTGATTGAGCATCACTGAAGAGATTGATCCTGCGTGGATCCGACGCTTGTTACCTTTGAAGACTGTGCTTCTTCCAGACAGTTAGGCGTCATGGTCTAGAGCATCCAAGAGGAATTGTGGATCGCCGAGTGACCGAGTTTGTGAAGGTTCGGAAGTCACCTAAAGACTTACCACGAGTGTTTGGACGAGGTCTGTGTGACCTTAGTTCAAGGAGAATACGGTGAGGACTGTGTGTCCGGGACTGTGTGTCCTCAGGTTTAAATACCTAGCCGCTCCAACCAGATGTACAACTGAGACAACAGTTGGAACTGGTCTACCAAATCATTGTCTTCACCAAGCCAACTGGTTCTATTTCCTCAACTCTTTCATTTCTTCATATCTGTGTTTTGAAGACTTTGACTGAAGACTGTCAAAATTTCCCCAGCTCAATTTCTTCAGTCTGTTTGTCTTCATCCTGTGTTATCCTGTGATTACGCTTTCTGTACTCTGTGCTTGTCTTCATTTCATCATGATGACTATGATTGTGTTCTGTTATGTTTACTTCTGAGTACTTATTCCGCTGCAAGTAGTTCTTCACTAAGGAATTTCCTCGCCCGCAAATTCCTCAGTGAAGAATTCATAAAAATTGCCTATTCACCCCCCTAGTCGATATAACGCACTTTCAATTGGTATCAGAGCAAGGTACTCCCTTGTTCTGTGTGATTTTGGTTTAACCGCCTGGAGTTTTAGTTATGTCGACCACAGGAATGAAGACTGTGTCATGCGCCATCTTTGACGGTCACGAATATCCCAAGTGGAAGTCCATGATGAAGAAGCGCCTCATGGTGATGAACAGCAAATTGTGGACCGTCACTGAGATTGGTCTTACCGATCTGTGCAAGATGGCGAAAGCTGATGACATTCGCAAGTACACTCTTCTCAACCTTACGGCGAAGGACGTCATCTGTTCCTGTCTGTCTCAAAATCAGTTCAGGAACATCATGCATCTCGATCATGCGAAGCTTATCTGGGACCGTCTCTCTGAGGTCTATGAAGGTCATCGAACCCGTCATGATCCTTGGTTTGGGGACTTCAAGGAATCTCTCAAAGCGATGACATTCGAACCAGAATCATCATCCTCTTCATCATGCCTTATGGCAAAAAGTGCTGAGGTAACAGAATGCAACCTATCCGAGTCTAGTGATGATGAATCTGGTGATGAATTTGGACCCAGCTATGTCAAACTTGCTTCCCTTGCCCCTAAACAACAAAGAGCTTTGGCAAAAGTTCAATACATGCTAAATAGGAGCGATGATATGTTGGGTGAAGAAATGGATCAGTCAAAAGCTTTGGCTGAAAGTCTTCAGAGACTTCATACTAAGTATGACACCCTTCAAGATCAATATAACACTCTCTTATATGATCATGAGAAGCTTTCTTATGAATTTCTTCAAAGAAAGCAAGATCTTGAAAAGCTAAGAGTGAGTTATGAAGATCTTCAGAAGGAGCGTGATTCATTACTTGGTCAACAAATCAGCGCTGCTCAGGAAGAATTTGTTCCTCCATGTTTGAAGTGCATTGAACGTGAATCTGCTAATTCTTCACCTGAATGTTCAAATGCTTCTAATGTTAAAAATTCTTCACCTACCTCTGCTATCACTAATTCCTCATTTGAGAACATTGCTAGTATCACTGATGATGCAGGGCTGAAGGAATTGTACATGACAGGCATGTACAAAAGCCTCAAAGGGCATCAGACTCTTTATGATGTGCTTAAAAAGCAGATCCTCAATAGGAACCCTAGGAAAGAGGGTATTGCCTTTGAGAGGAAACTCAATTCTGATGGTACATATTGGAAGCCTGAGCAGTACCCCAAAATCTCATGGGTTGCTGCAAAGGGACCTCCAGCTGATCCATCCAATTTATCTGGCTTTACATGTGAATCTTCTCACTCTTCTGATGAGTCATTTGACTCCAACTATAAACTGTTCAAAAATCAGAATGGTGAAGTATTAGCTAGATATGTTGGTACTAACTGCAGGAACGGTTCCCCTATGAAGAAAATCTGGCTTCCCAAAAGGTGCCTTGAAAGTCTTCAGGTGAATGTCCTCATGACACCACCTGAGAAGAATAGGAACCCCAGATCAAATTCTTCATATGGATCCAAGTCCTCATACGGATCAAACTCCTCAAAAGGATCAAAGTCCTCATATGAATATCATCGTGCTAACAACTCTGTTTCACAGGGAAGAGCTAAGGGCTATGAATATGAGCATTATTCTTCTAACCATTATGTTCATAAGTCCTCGAAGAATTTCTCTGCTTATTCGTATGCTTACCCAAACACCTCTTATGTGAAACGAAATGGGCTGGCTTCTATGCCACCTTTCTCGTATGGAGCTCGCAGAGTGATGAACTATTTGCCACCCCTTCAGATGTGGGTGGTGAAGAAAAAGAACTAATCTCTTCTGCAGGGTCAGGTCTCCAGACGTGCGAAAACGTCTGAAGAATTTGCTGGAGACCTGAAAAGTGCCTGAAAGGACGCAGGCTAATCATGAAGAAATGAACTCTCATTTCTCACGTCCTCATACTGATTTATCTGTTCTATTACTTGATGAAATTGATCTGATGAATTGATGTCATATTCTTCACTGATGAAGTACATGAGTTCGTAAGCTGCACTAATTCATCTGCAGGATGATCAACCCAAAGCCACTGAGTGGGTCCTCGATAGTGGATGTACAAATCACATGACTGGTGACAAGAATCTATTAATGGATGCTCCCTTATCACCATCGCATCTGAAGCATATCATCTTCGCTGACAAAGGCAAAAGTCAGGTATTGGGTCTAGTTAAGGTTGCGATCTCAAAGGATCGACACATGGACAAAGTCATGCTTGTCGAGTCCTTAGGATACAGCCTCATGTCTGTCTCAATGCTTTGCGATTTTGATATGGTTGTTGTCTTTGGCAAGTATCGTTGTGTTGTGATCATAGAAGCTGACAATTCCAAATTCTTCGAAGGCTTTAGGAGAGGAGACTTGTATATTGTTGATTTCTCTACAGGACCACAACCAGCCGTGTGCCTACTTGCAAAAGCTTCAGAAGGCTGGCTTTGGCATCGACGACTTGGTCATGCAGGCATGAGGAATTTGCACACGCTTGCAAATAAGAAGCATGTCATTGGCATTGAGAATGTCAAATTCCTCAAGGGTCACTTATGCGGAGCCTGTGAAGCTGGGAAGATGACAAAGGCTAAGCATCCAGCGAAGACTATCATGACCACTACTCGACCATTTGAATTGCTTCACATGGATCTCTTCGGTCCTAACCATTATTCTGCAGTTTCAAATGATGCATCTCAATATGGCTTTGTTATTGTTGATGATTACTCTCGATACACATGGGTACACATTGTTACTTACAAACATGAAGTGCAGGAAGTCTTCAAACGATTTTCCTCGAGGGCTTCAACCAACTTTGGTGTGAAGATCAAGCACATCAGAAGTGACAATGGAACTGAGTTCAAGAATTCTGGTCTTGATGACTATCTTGATGAACTTGGTATTACTCATGAGTTATCTGCTCCTTATACTCCTCAGCAGAATGGCGTCGTGGAGCGCAAGAACAGGACTCTTGCTGAGATGGCTTGCACTCTGCTTGATGAATACAAAACGCCTCGTCGTTTCTGGATTGATGCAATTTATACTGCGTGCCACATCATCAATAGAGTATATCTTCACAAATTCTTCAAGAAGACTGCCTATGAACTCCTCACTGACAAGAAACCCAATGTGAGTTATTTCAAAGTCTTCGGTGCTAAATGTTGGATTAGAGATCCTCATCACAACTCTAAATTTGCACCGAAAGCACATGAAGGTTTCATGCTTGGTTACGGAAAGGACTCGCACACCTACAGAGTCTTCAACAACGTTCTTCACAAGGTTCTTGAAACTGTAGATGTGCGGTTCGATGAAACTAATGGCTCGCAAAGAGAGCACCTACCTTCTGTGATAGATGAACCAGCACCTGAGGAATCTATCAAGCTCAAGGCTACTGAGGATGTCATTCCAACCGAAGAATCTGCTGAAGAATTCATTCCAGAACGTGAAGAATGTCGAGCTAATGCACCTGAAGAAAATGCTGAAGAAAATGGTGCTGAAGAAAATGATGATCAAATTCCTCGACGACAACCAGCTCATCCTCGCGTTGCAAAAGAAGTGCAAGTTGAAAAGATCATCGATGACATTGAAGCACTAGGTCCTCTCACATGCTCAAGAGCTTCACATTTATCTAACTTTTGTGGGCACTACGCTTTTGTCTCTATTACAGAGCCCACTAAGGTAGATGAAGCATTTCTGGAGCCTGAGTGGATTCAAGCTATGCAAGAAGAATTACATCAATTCGAGCTCAACAACGTCTGGGAATTGGTCAAACGTCCAGATCCTCGCAAGCACAATATCATTGGCACAAAGTGGATCTACCGCAACAAGCAAGATGAAAATGGCCTTGTGGTGAGGAATAAGGCACGGCTAGTAGTTCAAGGCTACACACAGGTTGAAGGAATTGATTTTGATGAAACTTTTGCACCTGTTGGGGTACCATAATCCAAGTGTAGAGTCTGAATAGTTAGAGTCTGAATATCCAATTCCGCTGCATAGTTAGAGTCTGAATATCCAAATCCTCAATTCCGCTGCATAGTTAGAGTCTGAATATCCAATGAGATCAAAAGCCGAGCCCTTGGGGTACCATAATCCAAGTGTTGGTGTGTGAGCTAGATATCGAAGAATATGTTTCACAGCCTTATGGTGCGATTCCTTCGGTGTAGCTTGAAATCGGGCACACATGCAAACACTAAGCATTATATCTGGCCTAGATGCACATAAGTACAATAAAGAACCAATCATGGAGCGGTATACCTTTTGATCGAAGTCAATACCATTTTCATTAGTGCATAGATGGCCATTTGTGGGCATTGGAATTTTGACGCCTTTGCAATCTTGCATGCCGAATTTCCTCAGTACATCCTTGAGGTATTTCTCCTGAGATATGAATATGCCATTGCGTTGTTGACAAATTTGAAGACCTAAGAAGAATTTCAATTCTCCCATCATAGACCTTTGATATTCTTCACTCATCATATAGGCAAATTCATCACTATAACGTTGGTCAGTACAGCCAAAGATAATATCATCAACATATATTTGGCACACAA
Source organism: Triticum aestivum (assembly GCF_018294505.1). NCBI lineage: Eukaryota > Viridiplantae > Streptophyta > Magnoliopsida > Poales > Poaceae > Triticum > Triticum aestivum. Next base: position 182,176,016 of record NC_057811.1, on the reverse strand, counting down.
ACAGTTCACCATCATAAGATTTAGTGAAAAGAGTAGGGTCGAGTGAACCGGGTTTGAAGCCTTTCTTCATGAGGAATTCCTTTAAAGTATCATACCACGCCCGAGGGGCCTGCTTGAGGCCATAGAGGGCCTTATTGAGTCTGAATACTTTGTCAGGATTCTTTGGATCTTCAAAACCTGGGGGTTGAGCAACATATACTTCTTTCTCAAGCTTACCATTGAGGAATGCACTTTTCACATCCATTGGATATAAAGTGATATCATGATGGTTAGCATAAGCAAGTAATATGCGAATAGCCGCAAGTCTAGCAACAGGTGCAAAAGTTTCATCGAAATCAATTCCTTCAACCTGTGTGTAGCCTTGAGCTACTAGCCGTGCCTTATTCATCACCACAAGGCCATTTTCATCTTGCTTGTTGCGGTAGATCCACTTTGTGCCAATGATATTGTGCTTGCGAGGATCTGGACGTTTGACCAGTTCCCAGACGTTGTTGAGCTCGAATTGATGTAATTCTTCTTGCATGGCCTGGTGCTTCAATGTCATCGATGATCTTTTCAACTTGCACTTCTTTTGCAACGCGAGGATGAGTTGGTTGTCGTCGAGGAATTTGATCAGCATTTTCTTCAGCACCATTTTCTTCAGGTGCCTCAGCTCGACGTTCTTCATGTTCTGGAATGAATCCTTCAGCAGATTCTTCGGTTGGAATGACATCCTCAGTAGCCTTGAACTTGATAGTTTCCTCAGGTGCTGGTTCATCTATCACAGAAGGTAGGTGCTCTCTTTGTGAGCCATTAGTTTCATCGAACCGCACATCTACAGTTTCAACAACCTTGTGAAGAACGTTGTTGAAGACTCTGTAGGTGTGCGAGTCCTTTCCGTAACCAAGCATGAAACCTTCATGTGCTTTCGGTGCAAATTTAGAGTTGTGATGAGGATCTCTAATCCAACATTTAGCACCGAAGACTTTGAAATAACTCACATTGGGTTTCTTGTCAGTGAGGAGTTCATAGGCAGTCTTCTTGAAGAATTTGTGAAGATATACTCTATTGATGATGTGGCACGCAGTATCAATTGCATCAATCCAGAAACGACGAGGCGTTTTGTATTCATCAAGCACAGTGCGAGCCATCTCAGCAACAGTCCTGTTCTTGCGCTCCACGACGCCATTCTGCTGAGGGGTATAAGGAGCAGATAACTCATGAGTAATACCAAGTTCATCAAGATAGTCATCAAGACCAGAATTCTTGAACTCAGTTCCATTGTCACTTCTGATGTGCTTGATCTTCACACCAAAGTTGGTTGAAGCCCTCGAGGAAAATCGTTTGAAGACTTCCTGCACTTCATGTTTGTAAGTAACAATGTGTACCCATGTGTATCGAGAGTAATCATCAACAATAACAAAGCCATATTGAGATGCATCATTTGAAACTGCAGAATAATGGTTAGGACTGAAGAGATCCATGTGAAGCAATTCAAATGGTCGAGTAGTGGTCATGATAGTCTTCGCTGGATGCTTAGCCTTTGTCATCTTCCCAGCTTCACAGGCTCCGCATAAGTGATCCTTGAGGAATTTGACATTCTCAATGCCAATGACATGCTTCTTCTTTGCAAGCGTGTGCAAATTCCTCATGCCTGACCAAGTCGTCGATGCCAAAGCCAGCCTTCTGAAGCTTTTGCAAGTAGGCACACGGCTGGTTGTGGTCCTGTAGAGAAATCAACAATATACAAGTCTCCTCTCCTAAAGCCTTCGAAGACTTTGGAATTGTCAGCTTCCATGATCATAACACAACGATACTTGCCAAAGACAACAACCATATCAAGATCGCAAAGCATTGAGACAGACATGAGGTTGTATCCTAAGGACTCGACAAGCATGACTTTGTCCATGTGTCGATCCTTTGAGATCGCAACCTTACCTAGACCCAATACCTGACTTTTGCCTTTGTCAGCGAAGATGATATGCTTCAGATGCGATGGAGATAAGGGAGCATCCATCAATAGATTCTTGTCACCAGTCATGTGATTTGTACATCCACTATCGAGGACCCACTCAGTGGCTTTGGGTTGATCATCCTACAGATGAATTAGTGCAGCTTACGAACTCATATACTTCATCAGTGAAGAATATGACATCAATTCATCAGATCAATTTCATCAAGTAACAGAACAGATAAAGCAGTATGAGGACGTGAGAAATGAGAGTTCATTTCTTCATGATTAGCCTGCGTCCTTTCAGGCACTTTTCAGGTCTCCAGCAAATTCTTCAGACGTTTTCGCACGTCTGGAGACCTGACCCTGCAGAAGAGATTAGTTCTTTTTCTTCACCACCCACATCTGAAGGGGTGGCAAAGAGTTCATCACTCTGCGAGCTCCATACGAGAAAGGTGGCATAGAAGCCAGTCCACTTTGTTTCACATAAGAGGAGTTAGGATAAGCATATGAATAAGCAGAGAAATTCTTCGAGGACTTATGAACATAATGGTTTGAAGAATAATGCACATATTCATAGCGCTTAGCTCTTCCCTGCGAAACAGAGGGGTTAGCACGATAATGATCATATGAGGACTTTGATCCTTTTGAGGAATTTGATCCACGTGAGGAATTTGGTCCATATGAGGACTTGGATCCATATGAAGAATTTGGTCCATATGAAGAATTTGATCTGGGGTTCCTATTCTTCACAGGTGGTGTCATGAGGACATTCACCTGAAGACTTGCAAGGCACCTTTTGGAAACCCAGATTTTCTTCATAGGGGAACCATTCCTGTAGTTAGTACCAACATATCTAGCAAATACTTCACCATTCTGATTTTTGAACAGTTTATAGTTGGAGTCAAATGACTCATCAGAAGAGTGAGAAGATTCACATGTAAAGCCAAATAAATTGGATGGATCAACTGGAGGTCCCTTTGCAGCAACCCATGAGGTTTTGGGGTACTGCTCAGGCTTCCAATATGTACCATCAGCATTGAGTTTCCTCTCAAAGGCAATACCCTCTTTCCTAGGGTTCCTGTTGAGGATCTGCTTTTTAAGAACATCACAAAGAGTCTGATGCCCTTTGAGGCTTTTGTACATGTCTGTCATGTACAATTCCTTCAGCCCTGCATCATCAGTGATACTAGCAATGTCCTCATATGAGGAATTAGTGATAGCAGAGGCAGGTGAAGAATTTGTAACATTAGAAGCATTCGAACATTCAGGTGAAGAATTAGCAGATTCACGTTCAATGCACTTCAAACATGGAGGAACAAATTCTTCCTGAGCAGCGCTGATTTGTTGAGCAAGTAATGAATCTCGCTCCTTCTGAAGATCTTCATAACTCACTCTTAGCTTTTCAAGATCTTGCTTTCTCTGAAGAAATTCATAAGAAAGCTTCTCATGATCAGATAAGAGAGTGTTATAATGACCTTGAAGGTTGTCAAACCTAGTCTGAAGTCTCTGAAGATTTTCAGTCAAGGTTTTAGTGCGATCCATTTCTTCACCCAACATATCATCACTTTTGTCTAGCATGTTTTGAACCTTTTCAAAAGCCCTTTGTTGTTTCACAACAATTTTAGCAAGTTTAGAGTAGCTGGGCTTGAGGTTTTCATTAGATTCATTCTCACTTGAGTCAGAGGAGGTATATTTGAGTACCTTGGCACCCTTTGCCATGAAGCAATAGGTGGGAGCGTAGTCATTATTGCCTTCATCAGCCTTGTTGGTGAGGTCATTTTCTTCAGAGTTGAAGATAGACTTGCTGACGAATGCGGTGGCGAGGGCTAGGATCGCCACACCTGACTCGGACTCCTCAGATGCCTCCTCTTCCTCATGTTCCTCAGATTCAGCCTCAGAGTCCATTTCCTTGCCAATGAATGCCCGAGCCTTGTTGGAGCTGCTCTTCTTGTGAGAAGAAGACTTCGAGGATTTTGATGATGAAGATTTTGAGGATTTCTTCTTTTTCTTCGCATCATCAGAACTGTAATCCTTGTATTTCTTCTTCTTTGATTCCTTTTCCCACTGAGGACAATCTTGAATGTAGTGTCCAGGTTTCTTGCATTTGTGACAAAGCCTCTTCTTGTAGTCACTGGATGAGGAATCATTGCTCCTTGAGGATTTTCCAAAGCGACCATGTCTAGAGAACTTCTGGAATTTCTTCACGAGCAGTGCTAGCTCATGGCTCAGTTCTTCAGGATCACCAAGGCTGCTACCAGAATATTCATCTTCAGACTCAGAAACTGTCTTGGCCTTCAGTGCACGTGATCTGCCATAGCTCAAACCATAGAGATCTCTCTTCTCAGCAAGTTGGAACTCATGAGTATTTAGCCTCTCGAGGATATCAGCGGGATCAAGTGACTTGTAATCAGCACGTTCTTGTATCATCAATGCCAGAGTATCAAATGAGGAATCAAGCGATCTCAGCAATTTCTTCACCACCTCATGATCGGTGATGTCGGTGGCACCAAGCGCTTGAAGCTCATTTGAGATGTCAGTGAGGCGATCGAAGGTTTTTTGAACATTTTCATTGTCGAGTCTTTTGAAGCGGTTGAAGAGATTGCGAAGAACATCAACTCGAGAGTCACGTTGTGTTGAGACTCCTTCATTAACTTTGGACAACCTATCCCAGATAAGCTTAGTAGTTTCCAAAGCACTCACTCTTCCATACTGTCCTTTGCTCAGATGGCCACATATGATATTCTTCGCTTGAGAATCGAGTTCCTTGAATCTCTTCACATCAGTAGCGTTCAGAGAAGGTGTGACTGACGGAACACCATTTTCCACAACATACCAGAGATCGTTATCAATTGCCTCAAGATGCATTCGCATCTTATTCTTCCAATAGGGGTAGTCCGTCCCATCGAAGGTAGGACACCCAGCAGAGACCTTGATCATACCTGCGGTCGACATAACTAAAACTCCAGGCGGTTAAACAAAAATCACACAGAACAAGGGAGTACCTTGCTCTGATACCAATTGAAAGTGCATTATATCGACTAGAGGGGGGTGAATATGTGATTTTTATGAATTCTTCACTGAGGAATTTGCGGGTGAGGAAATTCCTTAGCGAAGAACTACTTGCAGCGGAATAAGTACTCAGAAGTAAACATAACAGAACACAATCATAGTCATCATGATGAAATGAAGACAAGCGCAGAGTACAGAAAGCGTAATCACAGGATAACACAGGATGAAGACAAACAGACTGAAGAAATTGAGTTGAGGAAATTGAGAAAGTCTTCAGTCAAAGTCTTCAAAACACAGATATGAACAAGTGCACAACACAGTTATGAGGAAATGAAAGAGTTGAGGAAATAGAACTAGTTGGCTTGGTGAAGACAATGATCTGGTAGACCAGTTCCAACTGTTGTCTCAGTTGTACATCTGGTTGGAGCGGCGAGGGAGTTCTCTGACATTGGCTGGTTCTAGCCATCCCTCGAACTGAGTGAGGTGACACCTTTTTTACTATTTCGATGTAGTGAGATTGCGATTGAACAAACGGTATTTAAACCTGAGGACACACAGTCCTCACCGTATTCTCCTTGAACTAAGGTCACACAGGCCTCGTCCAATCACTCGTGGTAAGTCTTCACGTGACTTTCGAACCTTCACAAACTCGGTCACTCGGCGATCCACAATTCCTCTTGGATGCTCTAGACCATGACGCCTAACCGTCTGGAAGAAGCACAGTCTTCAAAGGTAACAAGCGTCGGATCCACGCAGGATCAATATCTTCAGTGATGCTCAATCACTTTGGGTTTGTAGGTGTTTGGGTTTGGGTTTTTCCTCACTTGATGATTTTCGCTCAAAGTCCTCGGAGGATGGGATGCTCTCAAATGACAAGTGTCAGTTTCTCTCGGAGCAGCCAACCAGCTAGTGGTTGTAGGGGGCGGCTATTTATAGCCTAGGGAGCAGCCCGACATGATAAGACATAAATGCCCTTCAATGATATGACCGTTAGGTGGGTAGATATTTTGGGACAGCTGGCGCATAGCACAGCAACGGTCGGAAATTTGAGTATCAAATTCCTCAGGGCTATCATGTTCCTCACTTTGTAGGCAATCCGCACTAGCGAATTCCTAACTCCTCAGTCAGAACAAATTCCTCAGCGACCAGAAGAACTTCGTCTCTGTCATTGAAGAATATGACTGAACTGTATGAGATTTCCAATGGCTTCACTCGAAGGGATTGGTAGGTGTAGGATTTTGAGTTGAGCATCACATGGAAATTTTTCCTTAGTATTTCCTCGACCCCCTTTAACAGTACGGTGTTTCCTATGACTCAAGAAAGATAAAAGGAAACTATGAAAACAAGAGTCTTCACGCTTCATGTTCCTCAAATGAATACCAAGTCTTCAAGGTCACACCAATTTCTTCACTTTCAAAGTCTTCAGAAAGTCTTCAGAAATCCAAAGTCTTCAGTCGAAGAACTTCATTTTTAGGGGTCGACTTTCTCTGTAAATATCAAACTCCTCATAGACTTATAGACCTGTGTATACTCATAAACACATTAGTCCCTTAACCTATAAGTCTTCAATGCACCAAAATCACTAAGGGGCACTAGATGCACTTACAGTGGAGAGGCTGACAGCTGGGTCCACGGCAGCCGCAAGGAAGTGCCTCCTTATTATGCGGAAAATAATTATTCCTCCACCTGACAGCAGGGACCCACCAGATGGGCCACCGTATTTGGCGAAAAAACGTTTCCCCCCTGACTGCTGGGACCCACCGGATGGGCCACCGTATTTCGCGAAAAAAATGTTCCCCCCGCTGTCAGCTCGGACCCACCGGAAGTGCCTCCTTATTACGCACAAAAAAATAAATACTCCCCCTGCTAGTTGGGACCCACCTTGTTGGGAGGCTGATTTGTGGGCCAACTAAGTTGACGGGGACGAGGTGCTTTGTCAACTTAGTCAATATGAACGATTCTAGCTCCAATGACCGTACGATGTCCATCCAACGGCCGTAGTGCTTCTTCAACCTCTGGTCTTCTTGCTCCAGCCGCCCAAAGCAGCGCCGGTCATGCCGCATGCTCCTGCCTCCCGTGGCCGGCTGTGCTACCGCGGAGGCCTCACCGCCCTACTATTCCCACCGCTGGCCAGGCCCTGCGGTGACGGCAGCCTCACACCACAGCCGAACCAGTGAACCCTCGTACTCCTCTCCGTGCGGGCTTCCACTGCCGCGTCTTGCCCGGCTCCGCGTCGTCCCCTTCCTAGGCCTCGCCGTCGTCCACCGCCCTGGTGCTCTCGGCGCGGCGTGGTCAACGTGGTCAAGGAACGACTTCCATCGGAAGAGTACTTTACGTGGAGAGGCTGACAGCTGGGTCCACGGCGGCCGCAAGGAAGTGCCTCCTTATTACGCGTAAAGTAATTATTCCTGCACCTGACAGCGGGGACCCACCGGACGGGCCACCGTATTTCGCGAAAAAAACGTTTCCCCCCTAACTGCTGGGACCCACCAGCTACATCTTCGCACAGAAGGAAGTGCGTCCGGGCAAAAAAAAAACGATTCGCCCCCTGACTGCTGGGACCCACCAGCTATATCTTCGCACGCAAGGAAGTGCCTGACAGTCGGGACCCACCTGGTTGAAGCTTACGTAGCGTTGTCATTCTGGTCGCGAACGTGTACGTACATACTGGTCGATGTAGAGCGCGCACGTGTCATAGTAGAGGCGCGCATGTAGCATGTACACGTACGTACAGCGGCCAGTGTGCAAGAAAGAAAATACGGCCACGTACGTACATACGGCCGGGGTCTCAAACGCCTACTCGCGCATACGTACGGTCAGGGCTCGTGTACATGGCTGGGTCGGAATGGAGAAACTGCGTCGTCGTCGTGTTCATGGGGAGCCAACCGGCTGGGTCGGAATGGAATGCGTCGTCATGTTCATCGGAAGGGCTTGGACGGAACAGCCGACGGTAACGAGGCCTGGCGTACCGCAAAACGGAGGAAACGGCCTTGTGTTCGACCGGCCATGGTCGAAACGGGATCATGTTCATCGGGAGGGGTATGGTGTACCGCAAAACGGAGGAAACGGACCTCCTACGATCGAAATGGGGTCCTGTTGATCGGGAGGGGTGTGGCGTACCGCAAAACGGAGGAAACGGACTTGTGTTGGAGCGCTACGGTCGAAACGGGGGTCCTGTTCATCGGGAGGGGTGTGGCGTACCGCAAAACGGGACTCCACGGGATACTGTTCATCTCCACCGTCGACCCCCTCCAGCCTCCACGGGCTACTGTTCATCCACCGTCGACCTCCTCCGGCCTCCACCTGCGACTGTTCATCCACGAGCTCCTGTTCATCCAGCCTCCACCACGCGCTACTCCACCGGCTACTGTTCAACCAGCCCTCTCCACGGGCTCCTGTTCAACCCCCTCTCCACGGGCTCCTGTTCAACCCCCCCTCCACGGGCTACTGTTCATCTAGCCCTCCACCGTCTACTGTTCATCCAGCCCTTCACGGGGTCCTGTTCATCCAGCCCCAACCGGCTCGATCGATCGGGGTCCTGTTCATCCACCCCCACCGGGAACTATTCATCTAAACCCCCCAGCAACGCTCACTGTTCATCCAGAGGCAGCATCGATCGACGTCAGTTAGCAGCAGTAGCGAAGGAATCGCTCGATCAGGTTCAGTTAACAACCATCAATCGATCGCTCGGGTTCAGTAACGCATAGCCTACAGTGCAATCGCTCGGGTTCAGTAGGCGAACGCCTCGCTCGGGTTCAGTTAGAGCCCAACGCCTCGCACCCACGCACGTGCGTGTACGAGAGAAATGCGCAAACCTCCGTGCATCGCTCGGCCCCGACGGGAACACCCCGATATTTTCCTCACCCTTGCTTCTACCACGGTTTTTTCCGTCATGGACGGCCCAAAGAATATCATGCAGCTGCGTCTCCGGCCCGCCCAGGACGAAAAGCCCATTTTCTGTCATGATTTTTTGTCATAGAAGTAGGAGCCCACCACATCTATGATGATACCGGGTTTTGTCACAATTATCGTCATAGAAGTGTCATAAGTATGACAGATTTTTTTTTCGTTCGGCCCAAAATGTCACGTATGTGTCTTTTTTTTGTAGTGCTGTGATACACAAAGTGGACAAGCGTTTGTCTGGTTGGCTCGCCACTTTCCTGTCCTAGGGGGGGGGGGGCGCCTCAACTTGATTAATGCGGTCTTGGCAGCACTACCTAGTTACTTCATGGGCTGTTTCCAATGGCCAAAACAGTCATTGGAGAAGGTTGAGCAAATTTTGAGAGGCTTCCTATGGCAAGGGAAGAACCAGGCCACAGGGGGACAGTGCCTTGTCGCATGGGAAGTGGTCACGCTACCAAAGGAGAATGGAGGGCTGGGAGTACAAGATCTTGCAGCACGTAACAAGGCTTTGGTATGCAAGTTCATGGCAAAAGTCCTACAACAGGAAGAAGCCTCGTGTTATAAATGGTTTGCACGGAGATACTGCCAGAAGGAAATCTCTTGGTCTCCTCACAGTCGGGATACTACTATTTGGAGAGGTTTCAGAACCACCGTACAGTTGGTTATGGAAGCTTCCAAATGCAAACTTGGGAATGGCCAGGGAATTGCCTTCTGGTATGACCTCTAGCTCGACTGTGGTAGGCTCGTGACATCCTTCCCGACGCTTTTTACCTTCTCTATGCCCAGTTCTGCACAGTCGCTTCCCAGTTTAGAGATGGGCAATGGAACCTTCAGCTCCACCCAAACCTCTCCTCCATGGCAGCAGAGGAGCTGGAAATCCTAAATGAAGTCTTGAGCAATGTGCAGCCCCAAGAAGGTACGCCAGACACCAGAATGCTCTTTTGGAGGATAAGAGTCTTAGCACTGCTTACTTCTACAAGCTGCTCACCTTTAGAGGAAAAAACTATACGCCAGCCCGCTACATTTGGGACATAGTCATACCTAACAAACACCGCATCTTCCTATGGATTGCACTCTGGGACAAACACAACACTAGAGATAATATGCTAAGGAAGCATTGGGATAGAGTTGTATCCCATAATGGATGTGATCTATGCCCAGCTGCGGAGATGATGAACCACATTGTACTCTGATGCAAACTAGCACAAGCTCTATGGTCCAAGTTAGGCCTGCAGGAGCTAGCCACATCTTCTACAGAAGCTGAAGTTTTTCTATGCTCAGAACAACCGAGGCCCCTGCACGGCAAGCTATGGCATATTCTCTTCGCGGCATGCGTGGTCACACTTTGGAATGCCAGGAATGCTCAAGTTTTTGATAGATCCTTTTGGCAAGGGCGCCAGGTCTACAATGGGGTTATTGAATTGATGAGACTATGGAGCCTGCGTGCTTCAGAACATGCTCGACGGAGCCTTTTAGATTGGGCAGCTGCTTTTCATTCTAGTTAGTAAGATGTGTGTTGACTCTCACTATTCTATCATGCTCTTTGTATCTTAACATAGGTCTGGTGATGGCCTGCTGCACAAGTTGTGCGGCATTAACATCACCTTCATGTAAATGACTTTGGTCATCCGGGTACTTCGCCCGTTTTGAACGCATAAGGTAGAAACTGCTCTACTTTTTATTCAAAAAAAACTTAAACTGCCAAAATCGCCTTCGTTTGCCGTCCTTCCCAGAAAACATCAGGCATATAACATTCCGTTTCTCAGATTGCTCTGGTTTTTAGCGGTCGGAGAACACCACTGAGGCCAACTCCACCGCACGACCCCAAATGGATGTCCGGTTTGGCGGGTTTTGTCCCTTTGGGGCGGCAATGGGTTCGCCCATGTCCGCCTCTGTCCGTTGGGTCGTGGGTGCGCCCAGCGCGCGGCCGCACCCCAAATCATGTCCGTGTTGGACGTGAAAAAACTCCAGAAAAACTAAAATAAAATGACTTAAAAAAGTAAATAAACGCAGTTAAAAAAACTTAAAACGTAAGTTAGGGGTCATGGCCACAAAACGGCCCAGTTTCACGGTTCACTTAACGGCCAGTGCCATAATTAACATAAAAACAAAATAAAAAACGCCGCCCGCGCGCTCCTGCCGCGCCCGTCAATGCCATGGCCGTCGCCGTCTTCAGTGGCCGCCGGTGTCGTCGTCGTCGCTGACGAGGTCGACGTAGTTCGGCGGTATCCAGAGGTGGGCCGGCGGTCCGTGGTGCGCCGGGGCAGGTTGGAAGGTGGCAGGTGCTTGCACCACCTCCTCCCGTGGCGACGTGTCCCGCTCCGGTGACCGCGGCGGCATGGGGCACCAGTTCACGCCCCCCACGGCGTGCGCCATCTCCGGAGCCATGCATGACCAGCTGCACTGCTGGCCCAGCAGGCCCGGGTGGAACGCGTCCACCGGTGCCTCCTCCATCACCTCCTTCGCCGCCACCATCTCCAGCTCGGGGATGGTGACGTCGCCGACCGCGGAGAGGGCCATCATCTCCTCGAGGCCCTCCCATTGGCGCTCATCGTGCGTGCGCATGGAGTCCTCCATGACACACGCCATGAGACGGGCCTCCTCCTTCGCTGTCATGCGAGGAGGTGGTGGTGGCAACAGAGATGGCGAAGGCGACGGCGTGGGCGTGAGGCGGCGCACCCGCGTACGCCCGCGCACCTGGGGAGCAGCCGCTCGATGCTCTGGACGTGCCAGCCGCGGCCCCGTCGACGTGCCGGCGAAGAAGGACGCCCGTCGCGTGTCGTGCTCGTCTCGGAACCACGTGTCCCACAGGTCCGAGTCGGGGGCGTACCTGGGGTCATAGTAGAGGTCGTCTGGGAGGAGGCGGCGGCGGCGCTCGATCACCTCGCGAGCGCACGGCCGCTCACCGGGACCCACCAGGGGAAGCGGCGTCCTTGTCTCCCAATAACGGCGGCATACATCCGCGTGGATGTAGTGCCGGTCGCGCTCGCCGGCGGCCGTGGGGGCGATGAAGAACGCGGGCGGCGCGGGGGCCCGACGCGGTGGTGATGCGGGCTTCTCATTCTTCACGGAGCCGCGGCGGCGTCCCGACGAGGAGCCAGCCTCGCGGTCGTGCTTCCCCTTGCGGCCGTAGTTCCATAGCCCCATGGCTGCGGGGCGGCCGGTCGGCGAGTTCGAGGCTAGGGTTTGGGGGTTTGCGGGTTTCGAGGAGGCCACGGGGTGGTGGGGGAGTGTGGACGACGACCGGTACACGGCTTCCCCATTTAAGAAGGACCGCGACCGTTCGCCGGTGCGGATGACCGGCGGGGCCGGCCGCGCGTGCGCATTGATGTTGGCGGGTGGGAGGTAGGTCACCGCCTGCCACACAACCCCGACGCGAACGAGCGACGCGTCCGTTTGCTGTCCGCCGCAACCCAAACCCGATACACGTTTGCGCTCGAAATGGCCTATTACTCTTTTTTCCTTGTGGAGCTTTGGAAAGGAGAGAATTTGAATAAAGTAACTCTCGGAAACTCTTATTGGACGAACAAAAACGGACCAGATGAGTCCGGACCGCCTTGTTTATCCTTTTGCCCCAAATAAACGGGCCGGACAGCAGGGGGTCACGCGGTGGAGTTGGCCTGAGGCACTGACCACGCCACGCGCCAGCGGAGAACACCCGACGCTACACTCGACGCCAGCGGAGCAGATCACGGCCGCACGATCGAAACCCATTCACGTCACCCGCGCTCCCCGTCATCCTCACCTTCCTTCCCCTTCCGTAGCTCTGCCCTGAAACGGGAGACCGCACGTTACCATTTCAGTAGCATTTTATCGCTACCCTCACCCCACCCGACCACCACGCCACGCGACGCCAGTAGGAAGAAAAAAAAAGTTGAGGGGAAGATAAGTACTACTGTACTGCTGCCGTCTTCGAGGCTTCACCGCGAGGAGGCGAAGGCGAGGCGAAGCAACGAATATATCGCCCAGGGCAACTGGGCGCGATAGAATATTTCGGGGGAGGAATAGTACCCCCGCAATTGGATGGATCTATTCTAGAATAGCACCAGATTTTTAATACCTCCGCCCGCGGATTAGCTAGCTAGCTAGCCGTGTTGGATTGGATTGGATCGAGGAGGAGGAGTAAGAAGAAGGTCCTCGAAACCCTCGCCGCGCCGGATGCCCCCTCGCTGCCGCCGCCCATGTCACGCATGAAGCACCTCCTTCGCAAGCTCCACCTCTCCGGCGCCGGCGCCGGCACCGCCAGCGCCGGCGGGCCCACTGCGGCGACCCCGTCCCCCGACCACCACCGCCCGCGGCAACGGCGCTCCGCCCAGTCGCCCCTGCCGCCGCCGGTCGTGGCCGCCGCGGTTGCCGACCCTCCGCTGCCCGCCCCGGCGGCCGCGGCCCCCGAGGAGCCGACGGGGATGGGGGCGGAGACGACCATGACGCGCCTGGAGGAGGAGTACCACATGCGGCTCGCCCTCGCGATCTCGGCGTCGGATCCCGCGGGGCTCGTCGATCCGGACTCCGTTCAGATGCGCGCCGCCGAGCGCATCAGCCTGGGTGGCCCGGCCGCCGCGCCCGGGGACCGGACCACCATGGAGGCCCTCTCCGCCCGCTACTGGAACCACAACGTGGTCAACTACGATGAGAAACTCTCGGATGGCTTCTACGACGTCTGTGGCGCACCCATGGATCCGGGCTTCCAGGTCAAATTCCCATCCTTGAGCAGCCTCAGGGCGATTCCCGTAGGGCGAGATGTTGCTTATGTCGTCATTTTGGTGAACCGGGAGCGTGATCCCATGTTGAAGCGCCTCGAGGGGAGAGCAATGGAGATTGCTGCACAAAGTAGGGCAGAACGCGGTGGAATTGCGTCAGCTGAGCTTGTACAGAAGATAGCTAGCCTAGTAGTTGATGCCATGGGTGGTGTAGTGGAGGATGCTGATGCCATGAACAGGGAATGGTCCACAAAGAGCCGCCAGCTCTGTGCTGGGCTAAACAGTATTGCCCTTCCTCTTGGTTCACTTGGAATTGGGCTCTCGCGCCACAGATCTCTGCTTTTTAAGGTTAGTACCTCTGCAAATGTCCTGTGTTCATGTGACCAATAACCTGCCACATTACATTATATATTGACTGTAGCAAATGTGGCATGGGTGGATGCTAATAATTTCCGTCACATTGCATAGTTTATATTGTGTAACTGCTGTTCAGGGTATTTACTTTTGAAGATTAGTTGCCTAACAACCAAGATAACTAGTGAAGAAGTTATGGTAGTTGAATAAAGTAGTTATCCTAGTTTGCTGTGTGTTGTTGATTCATGGATTTGCTGCACCAGATGCATAGTTGATAAAAGGGATGCATTTGTGGATCATGGATTTGCTGCACCATACATGTAGTAGATGCCGTAAGATTATTGCATTTGGTTTTTTTATTGCCTTCTGCAGTGGATCCCCTGAGCAAAGAAAACAACTCATCAAAATGGTTTCAGGTACTAGCTGACCGAGTTAATCTGCCATGCAAGCTTGTCAAAGGAATATGTTATACTGGAACAGATGAAGGCGCTATTAACTTTGTTAAAATCGACTTTGACAGGTATGTTCCTTTCATTATTGCTAACTATCTTTTCGTATTTGATCTTAGGATATTTAATTTATTGACGTACAAAAACAATCTTATGGGGCTTTTGCAGTGCTGAATATATTGTTGACTTGATGGGAGCTCCAGGCACCTTAATACCTTCAGAGATTTCTGTCAGTCAATTTCAGGACTCCAACAATAGTCAACTGAGCAGTGACGCCATTGAAGAGAGTGTTGCAGAACTATGCATAGCTCTTGAGCAGGTTAGCGGTGTATATGAGAGTAAAAATGACATGGGTGGAAGTTCATCTGATCGTAATTCTGTCCTAGAACTTCCGACTCCACATTTGGAAGATACATGTCACACAGAGAACCCACTTAAACAACGCATTATCTCCGACGAAGGCCAATTTGATGAATTCAACATTAAAGGCGATATTTCTCAGCAGAAGAAAGTGAATGACACTTCCAAGTATTTAGTTCCTGGAGTAGTGGACCCACAGTTTGCACAAAATTTGCATGACTTGCTCCTGGAGGGTGGTGCTTTGCTACCATCTGGTTTGTTATCATGTCAAAATAGTCATAATTCTGGCAATACAACAGAGATGGGCAAATCTTCTCCTGAAGTTAAAGAAATTCCTGGATGGTTGCTAGTTGGTCAAACAGGTCAGATTTCACCAGAACGTTCTGTAGCTGAAGATTCTTTACCAAAGATTCCCTTGCCACCTTGTGAAGATGGACAATACCCTGTAGAAAATACAGAAGCAACTATCGGAAGTTTGGGTACTATTTCAATTGAGGGTGATAGGGTTGCTGAACATTCTATGGCAAACATGTCAGAAAGTAGCAGTGCGAATTTGGGCAAGTTGAGCTGTTCTAGTACGAAAACAATCAGCTCTGTTATGGATGATGTTGCTGAAGATGAAATATCATGGGAAGATCTTCATATAGGAGAGCGCATTGGTCTAGGTATGCTTGTAAATTTCCTATCCTTGTCCTTCTAACAAGGCAGTAAATGGTTAGTTTAGGTTTAGAAGTAAGTTATCGAAACATGCAGCATTAAGTTTCTAAAATGAAAATTAGCTCACAGGAACATATGTGCGGCAAAACTGAATGTATTATGTTTGTTGCTGCTGGTAAAACTCTATGAAGTTACAGAAATATTGGAATGTCAGGCTCTGATGTTTCAACTCTGAAATTTCTTATTTGTTGGAAGTTTAATCTTTTAGACTTTGATAGGTAAAGAAAATATGCGCTTTTTAAGTAACATGGGGAGTAATAATGAATTAGTTGGATCTTGTTATGCAGTTCTATTGAAGTATTATCTTCTTAGCCAATTTTCGTGTTACACTTCTGCAATCAGTTGTGTTGATCCTCTCTTTTTGTAATGTATTCTCCGTTCAATGAACTTCAATTTTCCTCCGCAGGTTCATATGGGGAAGTTTATCATGCAGATTGGAATGGCACGGTAAATTACATATTCATAGTGAACTTGCATATCCATATTTTTGCTAGGAATTTTCAGTTTTGACATATTATGCACTGTATCACATATAATTCATATTGCAAGGCAATAAAAGGTGGTGGGTTGCTAATGCCGATGAAGTGATGTTTCTTGTGCAGATCAGTTGTCTCTATGCACTTCATATTCAGTTTAATGCGTATTTGATAGTAAAACTGTGTTATTTATGGTGGGTCATGGTTACATGAAGTTAAAACTAGTTAACTCAAGTTAAAACTAGTTTTCTCTAGCAGTGCTATTCTATGCATGCTGTTACTAAAAGCTAACCAATTAACAAGATTGAAATAAGCCTTAAAAGTTAACCAACTGGAAAAGTCAGATCCAGTTTTAGAAATTCACCTAGTCAGAAGAGGAAGACTTATAGTGGAACTCAATTTCTAATTTGTTTTTTGATTCCTGCTATCGGAATGTATTGTCCTCATTTATCCCAGGAGGTTGCTGTAAAGAAATTCCTTGACCAGGATTTGTCAGGTGTTGCACTGGAGCAATTCAAATGTGAAGTAAGTTCACTTTTGCGTCTCCTTACAGTTAAAGTGTCAGCTATTATCGAACTTGTGCGTCAACTAAGTGTGTATTAGTTCCTTATCTTTTAGGTGCGAATCATGTCAAGGCTAAGACACCCCAATGTAGTTCTTTTCTTGGGATATGTGACGCAACCTCCAAATCTCTCTATATTAACCGAATACCTTCCAAGGTTTCTGCAGCTCCCTCTTTTTAAACAAAAAAATGCCTTCCAAGTTATAGCAAAAATGATGTACTTTATTTTGCCAGAGGGAGCCTATATCGCCTATTGCATCGGCCAAATAGCAAAGTTGATGAAACACGAAGGTTGAAGATGGCATTTGATGTGGTAAACTTTGGCTAGTTGCTTTGTTTGCTGTTATCTGTCGTGGCTTGTTTTGTCAGTCAGTTGATATTTATTTCATTCTTTCAGGCAAAAGGAATGAATTACTTGCACACTAGCCATCCTACTATTGTACATCGTGATTTGAAATCACCAAATCTTTTAGTGGACAAAAATTGGGTTGTTAAGGTGATTCTCTTCTTCACAATCATCTTTCAGTTAATGAACGGGCATGCTAGTTTTGTTGTAATTTGTAAGTCTACTTTCACCTTTAATAAATATTTGTACCATTAGCTGCCCACTGATGAATCAAGGGTTGTCTAAAGGTGGTATGATGTTGCTTTAAAAAAAATGTGCACCCATCTTAATTTTCCATACCTGTTTTTACATAGATCTCTGGATTGCATGTCCTTGTTTATATATTTAATAGGAAATGGTTCCATACTCCTGGGAGTATGTAAACTCCTCATGTACAATATATACACTTCTGTTGTACCTGTATATGATTTTGAGTAAACTCCATTTGTAATTACTGGATATACTGCCAATTGAGTTGTATGGAAATTTTAATTTGAGTATATATTTTACATAGTTTGCACTTATACTGCTTTTATGTACATCAAGGGTATATTGCAAAATTGAAGGGGCCCAGTGATATTGTTTATGCTACTAGATTGGGATATCTTATAGTTAACTAATGAAGTATATTAAAAATGATAAGAGTGGTATATCAAAAGGTGAGAGTACACATTCTCAGGAGTATTTAATATATAGGCTTGTTGGTGACTCAGTGATCAGCTTGGGTGAAGCCGAGCTGTTCAATGAATATTTGGGTATTCTTAGCTAGGAGTCAAAATGGGATGCTGCACTTGCATTAAATGAGCATAAATATAATGAGAAGGTGCAGACGGAGTGGAGGCTAAAATTCAGAGTTTAGTCTGAATATAGCCAAGAGTATTCTTGCTAGGCTGCTGTTTAATAAGTACTTATGAAACAATGTCAGAGGGATGCAGCACCTAAAATATGTAGGGTTTGTGAGCTTGGAGAAAGAGATGCGGTCATCTTTTATGTACCTTTGTACTGTTATTAAATGCGCAAATTGTTGATTGTATAGTCGAGTGTGAAGTTGGTCTAACTGAAACTTAACAGTACAATACTGAACAACTGCATAGTAACAACAGTTCTATTGCAGGAATAAATGTCTATCCTATCCTTTCTTTTATTTACAGAGTACATATGTATTTTACCATGCAGGTGTCAGATTTTGGGATGTCAAGGTTGAAGCATCATACTTTTCTTTCCTCCAAGTCGACAGCTGGAACAGTAATATCCTTGATCTTTTTATTTATGCTTTTGTTTTGTTATGTTTGGCTCTTGTGCAATACTCCGTTCCTCTAGAATCATTTACTGATTCATTGGTTCCGTCCGACAAATGGCATATTGCCTCCTACATTTTCCTTGTTCAGCTGGTGTGTATCTGCTGTAAATAACTTATCGTGACTGTATTTCCTGTTGGCCTACAGCCGGAGTGGATGGCACCAGAGGTCCTGCGTAATGAGCCAGCTAATGAGATGTGAGTTCAGTTTTCCGAAGTCATGTTGCTCTTCTCCTGTTCCTGCCATGCTTTTCTGCTGATAGAAAATTGAATGCTGGCATCAGGTGTGATGTCTACAGTTTTGGAGTAATCCTGTGGGAATTAGCAACGTTGCGTGTACCTTGGAGTGGGCTGAATCCAATGCAAGTCGTCGGAGCAGTTGGGTTCCAGAACAAACGACTAGACATTCCCAAAGAGGTCGACCCACTGGTTGCTAGCATAATATCTTCATGTTGGGACAAGTAAGATAACAGATCATTTTGAAATAATATATGCCGCTTTTCTCAACTTTTATTTTCTCCTTTTGCTGCTACTTGCCTCACTGACAGTGACCTCATCGATCTTTGGTGCAGCGACCCAAGCAAACGACCATCGTTCTCCCAGCTCTTGTCACCGCTAAAGAAATTACAGCGGCTACTTGTTACAGAAAGCCTCTGACAATTTGTGAGACAAATATCTGGATAAACGCAAAAAAAAGAAGAAAAATATGAGTATTTATGCTACTACATGGACCAAGTTTTTCATGTTGAAGCCCGTGGAGATATATTCAAGATCTCTGCTGTATGGATGCGTATGGACAAAGGTTCTGCACATCCTTTTGTGAAAATTGTCTGCAGCAGCGCGAAGGTGGTGCTGAAGAAAGCGTAGCGTGTTAGTTCCAAGTGAAGAAAATGTGGCGCAACACGAAGTGCTCTGTGCCATGGTAAATAATTGTTCAGTTCTGTATTTGGAGCGGGGTGGGGGTGGTTCTGAGAATCAGAATTCACTACAAAGATAGGATCTTGATTTTTGTTGGTTTAAACAGAAAATGTTGAGGAAAAAAAGGGAACCAAAAGTTTTTTATGTCCGCAAAAAGTGCAGGCTTATATTTAGCACATGCAGTCTTGTATATCATGTATGCAGATGTTACTTGGCATCTCAATCTCTATGAATGCATGTTAATACTTTCAGATATCTCTTCGATAAAATGCACCCTCTTTTATCACATTTTGAAAATGGAGAATCATATTACGATGCCTTCTTTTGGTGTAATGATGTATTGATGTGTGATGAAATAGTCAATACTCATTATTTTTTCGATCAGGGGCGACAGTTCTTTTTATGGAGAAAAGTAAGCAATCAGAATTGTCATGTTTTCCTGGGCGTCCAGATTACTTTGTTTAGTATCAATTTTAAATCTGGACGTCCTGCACTTCTTTATTTTTTAGATTAAAAGCATTCTTCAAGCCATCAGAACAAAAAGCAAAGCAGGAACTCGACCCCAGATACACCTGAATGAAAAGCAAAGCATGGCCCAGAAACCACATAGCAGCTCCAAGCATTCCTCTTGCATTCATCAGCCAAGAAAACAGCATTCTTTGGATGCAGTGAACGGTTCAACTATCAAAGAGAAAGGACCACCAGAGAAAACACGAAACCAAATCCAATATCCACATCAGTATTGTCATAGACTAGACAGACACAAACTTCTCCAGTTTCTTTTCCCTAAAATCTGACCATAACTCTTTAGTAGCGCAAAAAATTAACTAGTACAACCAGGTAGTATGAACTAATTTTTAACTAACGATGACCAAAACCTAAACAGCTCATCTCAGCCCCACAACGCAAAGAGAATAGATCACTTGAAGCATTTCGCATCCAGCAGCGCCTCGCCCTCAAACGGCTCCAGGTCCTCGATCATGGCGCTGACGCGCTCCTTCTGCGCCGCATCAGAGAGATCAACCTTCGCCCAGTCATAGAGGGCCATGTCGTACACCTCCTCCATGACAAACTTGGGGATCTTAGGGCCACGGAAGAGCCAAAGCCCCTTGACCTTGAAAGGTGGCTCGGAGCCTATCACAAGCATCTTCCCAAAGGCGTACTTGCGGCACAGGTCCATACGCAGCAGGAATCCACCCACCTTGTTCATGGTCACGAAGGACACGGTGTTCTCCTCGTTGTACTTGAAGTCGCAGAACCACAGGGAGTAGCCCTCCGGGTCATACATGTCCCAGAAGCCTGCAACACAGAGAGAAGATGAGAAACTTGATGTGGTTGCACTTTTTTTTACCGGATTTTAGAATGGAACTGACCTTTAATGTCCATGAAAGATTAAAGAAGCATCATTTGGTTGCTATTTTACCATATCGTGCGATAGCATTGCTCTCAAAAACAGGACCGTCAGGAGTCTCAAGAACAGGAACCTGCAAAAGAAGCAGCCATTATTAGATTTATATCATTGCATCAATCTTCTGAAGAAGATTTGGTGCATACCTTTCCGATAGGATTCATCTTGAGAAAGTCTGGAGTATGGTTGGAGACACCCATCTGAAAATCCTTCACCAACTCAACATTGACGCCGCTGTATTCAGCGGCAATGAGGTGCCTTAAACGCATTCTTGTTTCCACTGCCAGTATGCAACACCTACGCAAATACAAAATTATTTAGGCGATACAAAAAGTGAGAATATTAGAACTATGAGAAAGGGTGGTAATGATACTATGATTGCATGAGAATATGAGAACTGTGACAAAGGGATGCAATGTCAAAATAAACAGAATAACTAAGAGCAGTGGAGCTGATTTAAAATAAGAGTACCAATTTATTTGTATGCCAACTTTAATGATGTGATGTGCTACAGAACAAATAGTTGAGGAAAACTAAGGAGATCACCAAATTAAAAGGACAATTGCACAACATACAATGCACCACTCAAAAAACGCTAATGCAAACTACTACAGCCTAAGTACACCCGCTAGGATATCTAAAAGGCTACCAACAAAAACAGAGACCATATTGCCCAACGTAACTCGATCGATCCCCTCTTAAAGGGGACAGAACGATGGCAAGGAATTTATCCTTAGCCAATGCATCAGGGGCAGACAGGCTTTATACATCGGTTCATGGTCATGGCAAAGTGTGATAACCCCAACGAACGAACAATCTAGTGCCGAGCCTGATATCATGTCAATTATGACGGGAAACTAACAAGATCCCCAGATCAAGTTCAAACCATGCAGTAACCAGTCAATTACCTAGGGAACACAGCGCCCAAGAAAAACCTGAAATAAGACCATGGCACGAACAGAGTCGAATGAAGAAACACTCACCAGCGCAATGTTGACACGGCCCCGCTCGATCTCAGATCTGCACGATAGCAATCGAAGAGAGAAACGAACAGTGAGATCGACGAACGATTATACGCCACAAAGCATTCAAGTATTTTCTTAAAGGAGAAACAGAGGATCCTTACGGTTGGCGCCCGCGGAGATCGCGGGAGCAGCACAAGGGCTTCATGGCCCGTCTGCACGCTACTTGTATGAACCGAAACCGTGGCGGCCACGCACGCCTATTCCCAAGTTTGCCGCCACGAGGACGATCGTTTGTTTCGTGGCTCTTACGTTGGGCTCGCCGGGACAGAAAGGCCAGGCGTTACGGTAGGGGTTGCACTTGAGAATGGGTTTTCAGCAAAAAATTGAGGCCGGTTCTTTGTTTTCTCTTTTCTTTTTGCGGGCGGTTCTTTATTTTTCTTGAACCGGAGTAGGCGTCTCCGGTCTAAGATTTCTTCTAGGCGGTTTTTTTAACTGTATAAACGCAGACGCTCATACATACGCATATATACTCATCTCTATTCCTATGACGCACACATGCATATCCTATCCTTATGAGCACCTCCGAGAAGCTGAGCCGACACATCATCTTGAGATTGATAAAATCGCCAAAGATGCTTTCGTCGTCGACGAGAACGTCTTCTCTCACTGAACGCACATTGTCAGAAGGCCTGAAATAAATACAGAAAAATGCGAGCACCGGCGTCAAGTCTAGAACTTGAACCGTGGTGGACTGGGGATACCATTGTCCTCTTAATAACCATCCAACCACAAGTTGGTTCACCTTTTTTCCTAGGCTAACACGTTTAGGATGATTTTAGTTTTAAGAATAAAGATGCAAGGAGCGTCCGACTTTAAATTAATACAACCCAAGCACACACGTCGAAACAATATAGATCCAACATAGCATCACTAGGGTTTGGAACATGAAATTAAAACTTGGGCATCAACTTAGGCTCAAGAAAGACCCAAAAGGCTGCCACTACCCTAAGGGGTGGAAACCGGAAGGAGATATTTTGCATCTTGCTGATCACCAATCACATGTCCTCACTGTCCCTTCACTTCCCGAGTGGCATCCACTACTGCAGAACAAATTATATTTGAATAGACAATCGACAAGGTGAGACGGGGAGAACCTCGATCGTAAGTTTGTTGTGAATTTGCCACATGGCCCATAAAAGTGCTCCGACACAATGACACATAACACATTTAGACGCGCCACATAACGAATTCAGCATAGAGAGAAAATCAGCACCCGAGGCAGGCACTCCACGCAAAGCGCGGCAACGAATATCTTAAAAAGACGTGCTTAGCATCCGCACCACACAAAGAGCCCATTACGCTTACATGGGGAAATATCAGATGATACCGCGGCTTAGGTGTACCATGATACAGGATCTTGGAAGCCGTTGGATCTCAAAACCGACGGCTCCCGAGAGCTCTTGAACATTTTGCAAAAAAGTCATCCAAATGTCTAACTTTTTTTTTTCGAGAAAACGCAAAAGACCTTTGCATTTCATTTCCTTGAAAAGGCGGGAGTTTGGGTTAAAATCCTCCTAGGAGGCAAACATACAATGCAAAAGCGCGAAATCAGTGTACATCCCAGGTTTGGGGGTGAGGGCGCGAAGCCCCAGCGCTCCGGCTCTGGCCCAGAGGGCCGCCTCCTCCTTGATTGATGCGGAGCATCCCAAGGTCATCCCCATGGACCAACCTACGTCTCCCACGACACCACTTGTACCCATGAAAAGAGCCCGAACAAAGGCTATCGAAGATAAGGTGAACTCGCTCCTATCCGAACTGCCACTTTCTATGCACGAGACATGGCTACTACCTCCAACGGAAACACTATGTGTGCTTAGGTACTTGGAGGATAACCATGGAACATCTACATCCATTGGACAAGAGGGCGAGGACAAGTGCGAAGGACAAGAAGAAGGACTGCCGAAGAAACTACAGCCTCCGGGCGACCAGTCGGGACCGGACGTCCGACGCCTGAAGCTCAACATGCCCGAGTCCCAGCCAAAACAGGCTACAGCGAGCGGACGTCCGGCCACACCCTCCAGCGAGCGGACGACCGACAAGGCCCGGACGTCCGTCGACTCTGCACCCGAGCCAAAATTAACGGAAGTCCGAAGCCACCGGACGTCCGGCGCATCCTTCACAGAACGGATTTAGCGGAAGTCCGACGACTCTGGACGTCCGGTCCCCCGTGAGCCACCGGACGACCGGTCGCCAGCGGACGTCCGACACCTGTCTGCGCACAGTTTCGGGCCGAAGCCCATGTACCCTTTCACTTCGCCCCTCTTTTGCACTAAGACTATAAATAGACCCCCCTCCTCCTAGTTAGGGTTAGCAAAGGATTAGCTCATGTTTGTGTGAGAGCTTTGCTCATCCACTTGGTTACCTTCTCCTCGAAGATCGCACCTCCACCGGAGAAGATCCTTCCAAGCGGATTCAAGACCCCCTCTTGGGTGGCCCCATCAAGACCTCCTCACGGAGAAGAACCAGTTACCTTTTGTATCGTCCGTTGTTGACTTTGGATCGTGTATCCCCCTTTGTGTTTCGAGGATCTAGCATATATGTGACTATATCTTGTTGGTTTGAGAGTTCCTCTTGTGTTTTCCCTCGTTTTCCCCTCGTGTTCTTCGTGTTCTTAGTTGGGATCCGCTCCTTTCGTGAAAGATCAGCCGCATAGGGTTCCACCCTACATCATCTTGGTATCAGAGCCACGTTGATCATGATTTCGGAGCCTCCCCTCTTCGTTTTCTAGTTTGATTTTGTTGCTTTTCGTCCTAATCCGAAAATCCACACCAAAAATAGCCCCAATTTTTTTTGTGATTTGTTGGTGTGATGAAGTTTTGTTGGATTTGATCCATGGATTTGCTTTGCCTCGAGTGGATCTAGCTTTTCCCTAATTTTCTCCACTTTCCATCCACGTAATCGCTCGAATTTTGCCCCCAAAATCCCAAAATTCCGCCCAAATTCGCGCCCCGCATCTCGCACATCGCGTTGACCCCGACCCACCGGACGACCGTCAGTTTACCGGACGTTCGGAGCCTCTGGAACGAACGGACGACCGCAACTTCCGGACGTCCGTTAAAGCCTGACGAAACTGAATTTCTCCCCGAAAGTTTTCAGCCAGCACATCCACTTCCGCATACACATTCCTATACCACCACCATTTCCGCATACCACCTCCATAGCTTGTCCGCTACCCACCTTCGACGATTTTGACACATTTTGGTCTTGGAGAATTTGAGTTGTGCTAACCGTGTCCTTTTGTGTTTCGGCTATCTAGGTACGGTTCGACATCGACATCACTACCGCTCATCTTCGCCGCGGACTACTACGATCGGCTACATCATTTCGGTATCAATCTCATCTTGGTATCGCGATAGCCTCATACACTCTTGCATTTGCATTGATAACTCCATAGCCTTACTTTTTGCGTAGCTTACCCACCGAGACTAGCCTTTGAGTATTGCCGGCAACGTGACTTGTGCACATTAGTGATCATACTTCCCATAGCATACATACCATATCTTCGTGGTGAATATCTTGGTATCATCTCTTGTGTCACAAAGTTGTCATCGCATACACAATTGCTCTCTTGGTTCGTGAAGCATTGCTTGAGAAAAGAGCTCAAACAACAAAGAGCCAAACAAGCTTTTAAGCAAACGGGAAAGATAAGCAAAGAGCTTATAAGCAAGAACCATATCATCATACAACATTAAGATTGTCATACTCGATCATCTTGGATCATATCATTTGAACATCATACATATAGCATACTTGGGATAGAAGTCGTTGCATTTTTGCTTAGTAGGTTGTGCACAAGTTCGTATCCGCCTATTGTGCAATCGTGCTAGCGTCTCTCTAGTGTTGTGCAACACGAGCATCTTGGTGGATTCCACATTTTGGCTCACCCTTGGTTGCACAACCCCACATTATCTATTTGCGTGTGTGTTTCCGTGTACCATATCTTGCTATAGGTCTACTTGTTGCATTTACAAATTTGTGAATCTTTTCCAACATTATTGAAGCTCACTTACAATTGCATCAAATTTTGTGCCACCATCCTAACCAAGCTCCACCATAAGATTTTACTTGTGTAGGTGTGAGAAACCGACAAGAATTGGTACCAATTGTGTTATTTCCTTGTTACACATTGCGTGATCTTGATACATCTTCAACATCGGTCAAGGTACATTTGGTATTGGTTCTTCTCTTTCTCCCACTCACATATCTTTGTTTGGAATGATGGATAGGCCAAGTACTTCTACCAACCCACTCTTCATTGAGCAAGACGCCGACATGACCTCCTACGTCACTAAGACTCAACTATTTGGCACACATCGCGCTTTGCATAAAAAACAACTTGCTTTGGGCGACCGCATCGACAATCTCGCCACCGACCTACGAAAATCCGAGCAACGTACAAGAGACTACTTCGACACATTCATGAGTTCCCTCAAAGAAGATATCCGAACCATGATGGTCAACCGCTCTTCTACAACTTCGTCCTCCTCAAGACGGAGCCGCTCAAGTCGACACTCCGACGACACTATCTCCGGTTCAAGTACGCCGACATCGAACACTCTTCGTCGTGCCGCGCGTCAAGACCGTCAAGCAAACCGCAATCCTCTACACGACACCGATTCTCAAGAGCATCGTCAACATCAAGCCCAAGCCGCATTCGCGCAAGCACAAGAACGGCAACGACAACGACAACAAGAACAAGAGGAGCTAGCACGACAACATCAAGATGCACAAGATGCCGAGGCACAACGTCAAGAGCAACAACTACGAGAAGCTCAAGCACTTGAGGCACAACGTGCCCTTCGAGATTCAAGTCGAGCCGTAGCAAACCGAGGCCGACAAGCTTGTCTACAACAAGAAGCTCTTCGCGATGAAGTCCAAGAGAGGATTTTCCAAGCACATGTGCATCGTCAAGCTCCTCAAGATCGACAAGCTCCTCCTCAACCACGACAAGTTCCTCCACAAGCTCGCCAAGAACATCAAGTCCGACAAGAGCATCAATTTCATCGAGAGCATGAAGACAATGGAACTCCTTCAAGACAAGAGCAACATGAGATCGACAACCCTCCTCGCCAACAGCAACATGAGCTTGTCAATCCTCAACGACATGGGCGTCATCATCCTAGACCCCAACACAATGAAGAGCAACGATACGGCAAGCTAAAGTTCACCATGCCCAAGTTCACCGGAAGCAATGACCCCGAAGAGTAAATATCATGAGCATTGAAGGTTGACAAAATCTTCCGCTTGCACAACTACGAAGAAGAGAAGAAAATCGCGATGGCATCCCTTGAATTCTAAGACCACGCCCTCATTTGGTGGGAACAAGTCATTGAGCGCTGAGAGGCAAGAGGTGAACCACCCATCACCACTTGGGCACAAATGAAGGATGTCATGAGAGCACGATTCGTGCCAAACTACTACAACCGCGACCTCTTCAAGAAACTCCAACTCCTCAAGCAAGGAACCAAGAGCGTTGAAGAGTACTACAAGGATGTTGGGGAACGTAGTAATTTCATAAATTTTCCTACGCACACGCAAGATCATGGTGATGCATAGCAACGAGAGGGGAGAGTGTTGTCCACGTACCCTCGTAGACCGAAAGCGGAAGCGTTAACACAACGCGGTTGATGTAGTCGTACGTCTTCACGATCCGACCGATCAAGTACCGAACGCACGGCACCTCCGAGTTCAGCACACGTTCAGCTCGATGACGTCCCTCGAACTCCGATCCAGCCGAGTGTTGAGGGAGAGTTTCGTCAGCACGACGGCGTGGTGACGATGATGATGTTCTATCGACGCAGGGCTTCGCCTAAGCACCGCTACGATATTATCGAGGTGTAATATGGTGGAGGGGGGCACCGCACACGGCTAAGAGATCAATGATCAATTGTTGTGTCTATGGGGTGCCCCCTGCCCCCGTATGTAAAGGAGCAAGGGGGAGGCGGCCGGCCAAGGAGGAGGGCGCGCCAAGGGGAGAGTCCTACTCCCACCGGGAGTAGGACACCTCCTTTCCTTGTTGGAGTAGGAGAGAAGGAAAGAGGGGGAGAGGGAGAAGGAAAAAGGGGGCTACACCCCTTGTCCAATTCGGACAAGAGGGGGGTGCGCGCCTCCTTCCTTTTGGCCTCTCTCCTCTATTCCCGTATGACCCAATAAGGCCCAATACTTCTCCCCGGCGAATTCCCGTAACTCTCCGATACTCCGATAAATACCCGAATCACTCGGAACCTTTCCGAAGTCCGAATATAGTCATCCAATATATCGATCTTTACGTCTCGGCCATTTTGAGACTCCTCGTCATGTCCCCGATCTCATCCGGGACTCCGAACTACCTTCGGTACATCAAAACACATAAACTCATAATATAACCGTCATCGAACTTTAAGCGTGCGGACCCTACGGGTTCGAGAACTATGTAGACATGACCGAGACACGTCTCCGGTCAATAACCAATAGCAGAACCTGGATGCTCATATTGGCTCCCACATATTCTACGAGGATCTTTATCGGTCAGACCGCATAACAACATACGTTGTTCCCTTTGTCATCGGTATGTTACTTGCCCGAGATTCGATCGTCGGTATCTCAATACCTAGTTCAATCTCGTTACCGGCAGTCTCTTTAATCGTTCCGTAATACATCATCCCGCAACTAACCCATTAGTTACAATGCTTGCAAGGCTTATAGTGATGTGCATTACCGAGAGGGCCCAGAGATACCTCTCCGACAATCGGAGTGACAAATCCTAATCTCGAAATACGCCAACCCAACAAGTACTTTCGGAGACACCTGTAGAGCACCTTTATAATCACCCAGTTACGTTGTGACGTTTGGTCGCACACAAAGCGTTCCTCCGGTAAACGGGAGTTGCATAATCTCATAGTCATAGGAACATGTATAAGTCATGAATAAAGCAATAGCAACATACTAAACGATCGAGTGCTAAGCTAACGGAATGGGTCAAGTCAATCACATCATTCTCCTAATGATGTGATCCCGTTAATCAAATGACAACTCATGTCTATGGCTAGGAAACATAACCATCTTTGATCAACGAGCTAGTCAAGTAGAGGCATACTAGTGACACTCTGTTTGTCTATGTATTCACACATGTATCAAGTTTCCGGTTGATACAATTCTAGCATGAATAATAAACATTTATCATGATATAAGGAAATAAATAATAACTTTATTATTGCCTCTAGGGCATATTTCCTTCAAAGGAAATGGAGATTGCCATGATACGAGCCAATGTCAAAGAAGATGATGAGCAAACTATGGCACGTTTCTTGAATGGACTCAATCATCCTATCAAGAAGATAGCCGACTTCCAACCATACTCGAACCTCATCAAGCTAGTGCACTAAGCTACCAAAGCGGAACGCCAAGTGCAAGACGACTTCAAGTACGCCAAGTTCTCATCCAAGTCCTATGGCCTCTCCAAAAATCAAGCTTCAACGACTCCAACAACTTCTATCTCAACCAAGCCATCTACAAGCAACGGCGACAAGTCAAGTTACAAGAAAACTTCGACAACCTCAAGTCGTCCTCCTACTACAAGCAACTTGAAGCCGCGAGCTTCATCATCCTTTACTCCAACCAATGAGACCATCAAGACAAGTTCCTTCAAATGCTTCACATGCGGAGGCCGAGGCCACAAGTCCTTCGAGTGCACAAACAAGCGCACTATGATCCTCAACGACGACGGAACCTATGACTCAATGAGTGAAGGAGAAATGGAAGCCCTTGAGCAAGTGGCCATGCACCGCCAAGTGAATAACGAAGACGAAGATGATCAAGTCTTTTGTGATGAAGATTCAAGTCCCGCTCTTGTTGTCTCCAAGATCTTGACTCTTCAACATCAACAAGAAGAAGACCAAAGATGCCATATCTTCCACACAAAGGCCGGCATCAATGGAAGGTCCGTCAAGGTCATCATCGATGGAGGGAGTTGCCATAACCTCGCAAGTGAAGAACTTTGCTCCAAACTCCAATTGGTCAAGATGAAACACCCGCACCCCTACAAGGTTCAATGGCTAAGCGACCACGACACCATCCAAGTCGAGCATAGGGTACAAGTCTCTTTCAAGATCGGAGCCTATGAAGACACTTTGGAGTGTGATGTCCTTCCGATGACCGTTTGCCACCTCCTTCTTGGACGGCCATGGCAATTTGACCGAGGTGTCATCCACAATGGGCGCACAAACCAATATAGCTTCAAGATGAAAGGGAAGGAGTTTGTGCTACGACCTATGTCTCCAAGCCAAGTGCTTGCTGACAAGCAAGCCACCCATCATGGAGAGAATAGCGAGAGAGTGAACCACCAAAAAGATAGTGAGCGCCACAAGCCCAAATTGAGTGACTCCACGATGAGCGACAAGAAAAACTTAGTTCTATTTGCCACCAAACGTGAGATGAGAGAAGTGTGTGAGAACCCATCAAGTGTCCTACACTATGTCCTTGTGTGCAAGGATGAGGCACCAAAAGCTAACACCTCTCACAATCTTCCTCTAGTGTTATCTTCTTTATTGCAGGAATTCCAAGATGTTTTCCCCGACGAGCTACCTCCGGGTCTACCTCCACTACGAGGCATTGAGCACCGAATCGACCTCATCCCCGGAGCACCTCTACCTAACAAGGCCCCATACCGCGTCAACCCCGAAGAAACCAAAGAAATACAAAGGCAAGTAAAGCATGTCATAGACCATGGACATGTGCGCGAAAGTTTGAGTCCTTGTGCCGTACCGGTCATTCTTGTGCCCAAAAGAGACGGTAGCTTTCGCATGTGTTCCGATTGTAGACCCATCAACGCTATCATCGTTCGCTATAGGTACCCCATTCCACGCCTTGATGATATGCTTGATGAACTTAGCGGTGCCACTATCTTTTCCAAAATTGATCTTAAAAGTGGTTACTATCAAATACACATACAAGAGGGTGATGAATGGAAAACCGCTTTCAAAACAAAGTTTGGTTTGTATGAGTGGTTAGTCATGCCTATGGGTTTATCGGAAGCACCAGGTACTTTCATGCGTCTTATGCATTATGTGTTTCACCCTTACATTGGTGAATTTGTTGTTGTCTACTTCGACGATATCTTGTATTTAGCAAATCTCTTAAAGAGCATGTAACCCACCTTCGAACCGTGCTACAAACTCTTCGGAAAGAGCAACTTTATGCTAATATGGAAAATGCCTTTTTGGTGTTGATAAGCTTGTTTTCTTAGGTTTTGTAGTATCTTCTAAGGGTGTTCATGTTGATGAATCTAAAATCAATGCTATTAAAACTTGGCCCCAACCAACCAACTTGCAACAAGTGCGTAGTTTTCTTGGTTTAGCCGGTTTCTACCGTAGATTTGTGAAGGATTTTAGCACCATTGCTTCACCTTTGCATGCTTCGAGCAAGAAGAATGCACCCTTTGTTTGGGGACCATCGCAAGATAGCGCATTCAATGAGCTTAAGAATTTGCTTACTCATGCCCCCGTGCTTGCCTTACCCAACTTTGACAAACCTTTTGAAATTCATTGCGATGCTAGTGGTAATGGCATAGGAGGTGTGTTAACACAAGAGAAGCGCCCAATTGCATATTTTAGTGAGAAACTTTCTGGAGCGCAACTCAACTACCCCATCTATGACAAAGAGCTATATGCTTTAGTGCGAGTTTTACGTGAATGGGAACATTATCTCCGCCCTCATGAATTTATTATCCATACCGATCATGAAATGCTTAAATACCTTAAGGGTCAAACTAAGTTGAACAAGCGTCATGCTAAATGGAGTGAATTTATTGAGTCTTTTCCTTATGTCATCAAGTATATTAAAGATAAGGAAAATGTTGTGGCGGATGCGCTTTCCCGTATATGCATGCTTGTTGCTCACCTTGAGTTGGATGTCATTGGCTTTGAGCACATAAAAGACTTGTATGCGCATGATCCTATTTTTGCTATTCCTTATGAGAGTTAACAAGTGTTTGACGCATACTTCATGGGATCGATATTACATCAAGGATGGTTATCTTATGAGAGTTAACAAACTTTGCATACCCGAGTCTTCTCTTCGTTTGTTGCTTTTGCAAGAATCCCATGGACGAGGACTAATGGGACATTTTGGACGCGACAAGACACTTGCTACGCTCTCCAAGATGGCCCAAGATGTTTCGCGACGTCAACTGCTTCACCAACCGATGCTCTACATGTCGCAGAGCTAAGTCTAAAGCTCAATCTCATGGCCTTTACATGCCACTTCCAATTCCATATCAACCATGGGAAGATATTAGCATGGATTTTGTGCTTGGTTTGCCTAGAACTAGAAATGGCAAGGATTCCGTGTTTTTTGTTGTGGATCGATTCTCAAAAATGGCACATTTCATTCCTTGCAACAAGATAGACGATGCTTCACATGTTGCCAATCTCTTTTGTACGGAAATCTTGCGCCTTCATGGAGTGCCAAAGACGATTGTCTCGGACCGCGACGTCAAGTTCTTGAGTTACTTTTGGAAGACTTTATGCGCCAAGCTCGGAATCAAGCTCCTATTCTCCACGGCATACCATCCACAAACCGACGGCCAAACGGAGGTGACGAACCGAACACTCTCCACTCTACTACGCGTCTTGATAAATAAGAACATCAAGGAGTGGGAGGAGTGCCTACCCATCGCAGAGTACGCCTACAATTGTGCAAGACATTCAACTACCGGCAAGTCCCCTTTCGAGGTCGTCTACGGCTTCAACCCGTTGTCCCCATTGGACATTCTTCCTCTACCACTACAAGAGCGTATCAACATGGACGCGAGTGCCCGAGTCAACTACCTCAAGAAGATGCATGAAGATACAAGGCACACCATCGAGCGCCAAGTACAACGACTCGCGACCAAGCTCAACGTCAACAAGCAACCCATGATATTCAACATCGGAGACTTGGTGTGGCTACACCTTCGCAAGGACCGCTTCCCCAACGAACGCAAGTCCAAACTTCTCCCACGAGATGATGGACCCTTCAAGGTGCTAGCACGCTACAACAACAACGCTTACAAGATTGACCTCCCGCGCTACAAGTACAACGTGAGCGACGTCTTCAACATCAAGGATCTTTCGCCCTACCATGGTGATGAATATTTCGATCCGAGGTCGGATCTTTCCCAAGGGAGGGGAGATGATGCGGAGCATCCCAAGGTCATCCCCATGGACCAACCTACGTCTCCCACGACAGCACTTGGACCCATGACAAGAACCCGAACAAAGGCTATCGAAGATAAGGTGAACTCGCTCCTATCCGGACTACCCCTTTCTATGCACGAGACATGGCTACTACCTCCAATGGAAACACTATGTGTGCTTAGGTACTTGGAGGATAACCATGGAATATCTACCTCCATTGGACAAGACGGCGAGTGTTGGGGAACGTAGTAATTTCAAAAAATTCCCTACGCACACGCAAGATCATGGTGATGCATAGCAACGAGAGGGGAGAGTGTTGTCCACGTACCCTCGTAGACCGAAAGTGGAAGCGTTAGCACAACGCGGTTGATGTAGTCGTACGTCTTCACGATCCGACCGATCAAGTACCGAACGCACGGCACCTCCGAGTTCAGCACACGTTCAGCTCGATGACGTCCCTCGAACTCCGATCCAGCCGAGTGTTGAGGGAGAGTTTTGTCAGCACGACGGCGTGGTGACGATGATGATGTTCTACCGACGCAGGTCTTCGCCTAAGCACCGCTACAATATTATCAAGGTGGACTATGGTGGAGGGGGGGCACCGCACACGGCTAAAAGATCAAACGATCAATTGTTGTGTCTCTAGGGTGCCCCCTGCCCCCGTATATAAAGGAGCAAGGGGGGTAGGTGCGGCCGGCCAGGAGGAGGCGCGCCAGGAGGAGTCCTACTCCCACCGGGAGTAGGACTCCCTCCCTTCCTTGTTGGACTAGGAGAGGAGAGGGAAGGAGAGAGGGGGAAAGGAAAGGGGGGCGCCCCCCCTCCTTGTCCAATTCGG
>NC_057811.1:182135608-182142282 GCF_018294505.1 Triticum aestivum | reverse complement strand
GGGTTCCGGTAAGCCCCCGGTACTCCGGTATATATCCGATAACCCCCAGAACCATTCCGGTGTCCGAATATAGTCATCCAATATATCAATCTTCATGTCTCGACCATTTCGAGACTCCTCGTCATGTCCGTGATCACATCCGGGACTCCGAACAACCTTCGGTACATCAAAACATATAAACTCATAATATAACTATCATCGAAACGTTAAGCGTGCGGACTTTACGGGTTCGAGAACTATGTAGACATGACCGAGACACGTCTCCGGTCAATAACCAATAGCGGAACCTGGATGCTCATATTGGCTCCCACATATTCTACGAAGATCTTTATCGGTCAGACCGCATAACAACATACATTGTTCCCTTTGTCATCGATATGTTACTTGCCTGAGATTCGATCTTCGGTATCTCCATACCTAGTTCAATCTCGTTACCGGCAAGTCTCTTTACTCGTTCCGTAATACATCATCCCGCAACTAACTCATTAGTTGCAATGCTTGCAAGGCTTAAGTGATGTGCATTACCGAGTGGGCCCAGAGATACCTCTCCGACAATCGGAGTGACAAATCCTAATCTTGAAATACGCCAACCCAACAAGTACCTTCGGAGACACCTGTAGAGCACCTTTATAATCACCCAGTTACGTTGTGACGTTTGGTAGCACACAAAGTGTTCCTCCGGTAAACGGGAGTTGCATAATCTCATAGCCATAGGAACATGTATAAGTCATGAAGAAAGCAATAGCAACATACTAAACGATCGTGTGCTAAGCTAACGGAATGGGTCAAGTCAATCACATCATTCTCCTAATGATGTGATCCCGTTAATCAAATGACAACTCATGTCTATGGCTAGGAAACATAACCATCTTTGATCAACGAGCTAGTCAAGTAGAGGCATACTAGTGACACTATGTTTGTCTATGTATTCACACATGTATTATGTTTCCGGTTAATACAATTCTAGCATGAATAATAAACATTATCATGATATAAGGAAATAAATAATAACTTTATTATTCCCTCTAGGGCATATTTCCTTCAGTCTCCCACTTGCACTAGAGTCAATAATCTAGATCACATCGCCATGTGATTTAACATCAATATTTCACATCACCATGTGATTAACACCCATAGTTCACATCGTCATGTGACCAACACCCAAAGGGTTTACTAGAGTCAATAATCTAGTTCACATCGCTATGTGATTAACACCCAAAGAGTACTAAGGTGTGATCATGTTTTTCTTGTGAGATAATTTTAGTCAACGGGTCTGTCACATTCAGATCCGTAAGTATTTTGCAAATTTCTATGTCTACAATGCTCTGCACGGAGCTACTCTAGCTAATTGCCCCCACTTTCAATATGCATCCAGATTGAGACTTAGAGTCATCTGGATCAGTGTCAAAATTTGCATCGACGTAACCCTTTACGACGAACCCTTTTTGTCATCTCCATAATCGAGAAACATATCCTCTCCACTAAGGATAATTTTGACCGCTGTCCAGTGATCTACTCCTAGATCACTATTGTACTCCCTTGCCAAAATCAGTGTAGGGTATACAATAGATCTGGTACACAGCATGGCATACTTTATAGAACCTATGGCCAAGGCATAGGGAATGACTTTCATTCTCTTTCTGTCTTCTGCCGTGGTCTGGCTTTGAGTCTTACTCAATTTCACACCTTGTAACACAGGCAAGAACTCTTTCTTTGACTGTTCCATTTTGAACTACTTCAAAATCTTGTCAAGGTATGTACTCATTGAAAAAACTTATCAAGCATCTTGATCCATCTCTATAGATCTTGATGCTCAATATGTAAGCAGCTTCACCGAGGCCTTTCTTTGAAAAACTCATTTCAAACACTCCTTTATGCTTTGCAGAATAATTCTACATTATTTCCGATCAACAATATGTCATTCACATATACTTATCAGAAATGCTGTAGTGCTCCCACTCACTTTCTTGTCAATACAGGCTTCACGCAAGTCTGTATAAAACTATATCCTTTGATCAACTTATCAAAGCGTATATTCCAACTCCGAGATGCTTGCACATTTTGTTAGCACCTTTAGGGTTGACAAAACCTTCTGGTTGCATCATATACAACTCTTCTTTAATAAATCCATTAAGGAATGCAGTTTTGTTTATCCATTTGCCAGATTTCATAAAATGGGGCAATTGCTAACATGATTCGGACAGACTTAAGCATAGATACGAGTGAGAAACTCTCATCGTAGTCGACACCTTGAACTTGTCGAAAACCTTTTTGCGACAATTCTAGCTTTGTAGATAGTAACACTACTATCAGCGTCCGGCTTCCTCTTGAAGATCCATTTAATCTCAATGGCTCGCCCATCAATGGGCAAGTCAATCAAAGTCCATACTTTGTTCTCATACATGGATCTCATCTTAGATTTCATGGCCTCAAGCCATTTCGCAGAATCTGGGCTCATCATCGCTTCCTCATAGTTCGTAGGTTCGTCATGGTCAAGTAACATGACCTCCAGAACAGGATTACCGTACCACTCTGGTGTGGATCTCACTCTGGTTTACCTACGAGGTTCGGTAGTAACTTGATCTGAAGTTACATGATCATCATCATTAGCTTCCTCACTAATTGGTGTAGGAGTCACAGGAACAAATTTCTGTGATGAACTACTTTCCAATAAAGGAGCAGGTACAGTTACCCGATCAAGTTCTACTTTCCTCCCACTCACTTCTTTCAAGAGAAACTCCTTCTCTAGAAAGGATCCATTCTCAGCAATGAATATCTTGCCTTCGGATCTGTGATAGAAGGTGTACCCAATTGTCTCCTTTGGGTATCCTATGAAGACACATTTCTCCGATTTGGGTTTGAGCTTATCAGGATGAAACTTTTTCTTATAAGCATCACAACCCCAAACTTTAAGAAACGACAACTTTGGTTTCTTGCCAAACCACCGTTCATATGGTGTCGTCTCAAACGGATTTAGATGGTGCCCTTTTTTACGTGAATGCAGCTGTCTCTAATGCATAACCCCAAAACTATAGTGGTAAATCGGTAAGAAACATCATAGATTGCACTATATCCAATAAAGTACGGTTATGACGTTCAGACACACCATTATGCTGTGGTGTTCCAGGTGGCACGAATTTGTGAAACTATTCCACATTGTTTTAATTGAAGACCAAACTCGTAACTCAAATATTTGTCTCCGTGATCAGATCATAGAAACCTTATTTTCTTGTCACGATGATTTTCCACTTCACTCTGAAATTCTTTGAACTTTTCAAATGTTTCAGACTTATGTTTAATCAAGTAGATATACCCATATCTGCTCAAATCATCTGTGAAGGTCAGAAAATAACAATACCCGCCGCGAGCCTCAACACTCATCGGATCGCATACATCAGTATGTATTATTTCCAATAAGTCAGTTGCTCGCTCCATTGTTCTAGAGAACGGAGTCTTAGTCATTTTGCCCATAAGGCATGGTTCCCAAGCATCAAGTGATTCATAATCAAGTGATTCCAAAAGCCCATCAGCATGGAGTTTCTTCATGCGCTTTACACCAATATGACCTAAACGGCAGTGCCACAAATAAGTTGCACTATCATTATTAACTTTGCATCTTTTGGCTTCAATATTATGAATATGTGTATCACTACGATCGAGATCCAACGAACCATTTTTATTGGGTGTGTAACCATATAAGGTTTTATTCATGTAAACAGAACAACAATTATTCTCTAACTTAAATGAATAACCGTATTGCAATAAACATGATCAAATCATATTCATGCTCAACGCAAACACCAAATAACACTTAATTAGGTTCAACACTAATCCCGAAAGTATAGGGAGTGTGCGATGATGATCATATCAATCTTGGAACCACTTCCAATACACATCGTCACTTCATCCTTAACTAGTTTCTGTTCATTATGCAACTCCCGTTTCGAGTTACTACTCTTTAGCAACTGAACCAGTATCAAATACTGAGGGGTTGCTACGAACACTAGTAAAATACACATCAATAATCTGTATATCAAATATACCTTTGTTCACTTTGCCATCCTTCTTATCCACCAAATACTTGGGGCAGTTCCGCTTCCAGTGACCAGTCCCTTTGAAGTAGAAGCACTTAGTCTCAGGCTTAGGTCCAGACTTGGGCTTCTTCACTTGAGCAGCAACTTGCTTGCCGTTCTTCTTGAAGTTCCCCTTCTATCCCTTTGCCCTTTTCTTGAAACTAGTGGTCTTGTTAACCATCAACACTTGATGCTCTTTCTTGATTTCTACCTTCGTCGATTTCAGCATCGCGAAGAGCTCGGGAATTACTTTCGTCATCCCTTGCATACTATAGTTCATCACGAAGTTCTACTAACTTGGTGATGGTGACTAGAGAATTCTGTCAATCACTATTTTATCTGGAAGATTAACTCCCACTTGATTCAAGCGATTGTAGTACCCAGACAATCTAAGCACATGCTCACTGCTTGAGCTATTCTCCTCCATCTTTTAGCTATATAACTTGTTGGAGACTTCATATCTCTCAACTCGGGTATTTGCTTGAAATATTAACTTCAACTCCTGGAACATCTCATATGGTCCATGACGTTCAAAACGTCTTTGAAGTCCCGATTCCAAGGCATTAAGCATGGTGCACTAAACTATCAAGTAGTCATCATATTGAGCTAGCCAAACGTTCATAACGTCTGCATGTGCTCCTGCAATAGGTCTGTCACCTAGCGGTGCATCAAGGACATAATACTTCTGTGCAGCAATGAGGATAATCCTCAGATCACGGATCCAATCCGCATCATTGCTACTAACATCTTTCAACATGATTTTTCTCTAGGAACATATCAAAATAAACATAGGGAAGCAACAACGCGAGCTATTGATCTAAAACATAATTTGCAAAATACTATCAGGACTAAGTTCATGATAAATTTAAGTTCAATTAATCATATTACTTAAGAACTCCCACTTAGATAGACATCCCTCTAATCCTCTAAGTGATCACGTGATCCATATCAACTAAACCATGTCCGATCATCACGTGAGATGGAGTAGTTTCAACGGTGAACATCACTATGTTGATCATATCTACTATATGATTACGCTCGACCTTTCGGTCTCCGTGTTCCGAGGCCATATCTGTTATATGCTAGGCTCGTCAAGCTTAACCTAAGTATTCCGCGTGTGCAACTGTTTTGCACCCGTTGTATTTGAACATAGAGCCTATCACACCCGATCATCACGTGGTGTCTCAGCACGAAGAACTTTCGCAACAGTGCATACTCAGGGAGAACACTTATACTTTGATAATTTAGTGAGGGATCATCTTATAATGCTACCGTCAATCAAAGCAAGATAAGATGCATAAAAGATAAACATCACATGCAATCAATATAAGTGATATGATATGGCCATCATCATCTTGTGCTTGTGATCTCCATCTCCGAAGCACCGTCATGATCACCATCGTCACCGGCGCGACACCTTGATCTCCATCGTAGCATCGTTGTCGTCTCGCCAATCTTATGCTTCTACGACTATCGCTACCACTTAGTGATAAAGTAAAGCATTACAGGGCGATTGCATTGCATACAATAAAGCGACAACCATATGGCTCCTGCCAGTTGCCGATAACTCGGTTACAAAACATGATCATCTCATACAATAAATTTAGCATCATGCCTTGACCATATCACATCACAACATGCCCTGCAAAAACAAGTTAGACGTCCTCTACTTTGTTGTTGCAAGTTTTAGGTGGCTGCCACGGGCTTAGGAAGAACCGTTCTGACCTACGCATCAAAACCACAACGATAGTTTGCCAAGTGTGTGTCGTTTTAACCTTCGCAAGGACCGGGCGTAGCCACACTCGGTTCAACTAAAGTTAGAGAAACTGACACCCGCCAGCCACCTGTGTGCAAAGCACGTCGGTAGAACCAGTCTCGCGTAAGCGTACGCGTAATGTCGGTCCGGGCCGCTTCATCCAACAATACCGCCGAACCAAAGTATGACATGCTGGTAAGCAGTATGACTTATATCGCCCACAACTCACTTGTGTTCTACTCGTGCATATAACATCAACGCATAAAACCTGGCTCGGATGCCACTGTTGGGGAACGTAGTAATTTCAAAAATTTCCCTACGCACACGCAAGATCATGGTGATGCATAGCAACGAGAGGGGAGAGTGTTGTCCACGTACCCTCGTAGACCGAAAGCGGAAGCGTTAGCACAACGCGGTTGATGTAGTCGTACGTCTTCACGATCCGACCGATCAAGTACCGAACGCACGACACCTCCGAGTTCAGCACATGTTCAGCCCGATGACGTCCCTCGAACTCCGATCCAGCCGAGTGTTGAGGGAGAGTTTCGTCAGCACGACGGCGTGGTGACGATGATGATGTTCTACCAACGCAGGGCTTCGCCTAAGCACCGCTATAGTATTATCGAGGTGGACTATGGTGGAGGGGGCCACCGCACACGGCTAAAAGATCAAACGATCAATTGTTGTGTCTCTAGGGTGCCCCCTGCCCCCGTATATAAAGGAGCAAGGGGGGGAGGTGCGGCCAGCCAGGAGGAGGCGCGCCAGGAGGAGTCCTACTCCCACCGGGAGTAGGACTCCCTCCCTTCCTTGTTGGACTAGGAGAGGAGAGGGAAGGAGAGAGGGGG